>NC_048300.1:197077722-197137347 GCF_013100865.1 Trachemys scripta elegans
GGGGGGCACAGCAGGTTCAGTGAGGGGCACCCTAGAGCAGTGCACTGGGGGCCCCAGGATGGGGGGGCTGCAGGCTGGGGGGGCTCTGGGGTACTGCGGGGGGCACAGCAGGTCCAGTGAGGGGCACCCTAGAGCAGTGCACCGGGGGCCCCAGGATGGGGGGGTGCAGGGGGCGCCAGGCGGGGTGGGGGACGAGTCGAGCCCGGCGTGAACTGGGGAAGCTCCCGGGGAGCAACAGCATCTGGAGCACCCCCCCCCCCCAGTGCTTCCCCCGTTGCGGGGTGGGTAGGAGGCGCGTATCTAGGGCTCTGAGGGGCCTTGGAGGCTAGGGGGCGGGGTGGGGTATTTCCCCCTCCCCCCCCAGGCTGTGGGGCTCGGGAGGAGCTGTAGCTGCACCGGGGCTCGGGAGGAGCGGAGAACTCGGGCTAGGGGCACGGACAGGGCTAGGGGGAGAAAATGTGGGGAGCGTGACGGGGGATGTGGTGGGGGGCTGATATTTTGGGCCCCCTCCCCTTCAGCAGTGTCTTGGGGTAAGGAGGGGAAACCACCAGGCAAACCCAGCATCCGTGGTCTGGGGTGTGCCAGTGGGGAAACTAAAGCTGTCATGGTGCTAGAAAGTAGCAAATGGGCGTGTGCGGGAGCGATGGGGGAGGGAGGGGAGGAAAAGGGGGATGGGAAGGGGGATGTACAGTATTTTGAAGTTGTCCTGGACTCTAGCAAGGAGCTGAGCATTCTCCCCATAGACAACTCCTATTCTAAGGGGTATTTTGGCCTTTTTTGCAGGTTTCCGGGGTGGCTTGTGTGCCACCCCATTCTTCTTTGAGGGGGTTGGCTGTAAGGATCATGTGAAAGAAACGTCTGTTGGTTTGGGGATGAGGGTGTTTGGGGGGGTGCAGCACCTTTTGGCTCTTGCACAACAGCAGTGCGGGGAAGGGGATGGGTGACAGTCAAAGCGGATTAAATGAAGGCTCGTCATTTCTGAAATATTTTGTGCATTTGTTCAGATTTTTAAGAAGTTGATTTGAGAAGTAAGGAAGCAGGGTTTTTCCTTCTGGCGTCCCTGTGCGGGAGGAATTGGATCTATATGGAGTGACTTTGTCTTGGCTCTGCAAACATGGCTGAAGGGGAGGGAATGGGGGTTGTTGGTGGGGTGAAGCGCTGCACAAATGGGGCTTTTGGTGGTCACACAGCAACAGGGAGGTGCTGAAACCTCTATTGCAGGGACATCGGGCTGGGGGAGGGGAAGACACTTCGTTTTGTTGCCTTTTAAGTGACAGCTCTTTGTTTGTTTGCATCTTCTAATCAGTTGCATTATTACACCAGCACCATTGAATTAGGTTACGCACATTAATTTTTTACATGTAAAATGTCTAAGAGGAAAAACAAGTAATATATTAATGTGGTTTCTTGGTTAAAGGAAATGAAGATGGTAATGTGGTATCAAGTAGCTTTCAGTGTAATTTGAGCTGAAAAGATGGCTCAGTCATTATGCATTTTGTTTGGAAAAACAGCCAACAGTCTGAGTAAAAGATGTGTATGTTGCTTACTGCTGTTCTGAAGTGTGTGGGGAGATTTTGATTTTGAAGTCACTGCTTTTTTTCCTCTGTCAGCAGCTGAATTGTTGCCCTAAATTTCATAGGTTTCTGTCCTAGAAACGTGGACTAGAAGCAGCAGCAGCAGATTGTGAATAATTCTAAAGCTGGGGGTGTGTGTAAGTGGCAACCCAGGAGTTCCAGTTGGAACTAAGGGGGTTATAGCCAATAGAATATGACATTTAGTTATATAGAAGCAGTGGCTGAGAGGCAATTTTCTTCCAGTGTAGGCTGCTAGACGCACTAAAACCCCTGGTTTCTTAGGTGCATGTTGACCTTTCAATAGCTGAGAATTGGGTTGCCATTATGTTGTTGTTGTATGTTTGACATTTTCATGATTGTATTGTATTATGCTACAATGCAACAAGGGGGTGGTTTGTGACCTAAAGTGCTAGAGAGTTGGTATGTAAAAGTTTACTCAACATATAGTGGATGTTAACTCTACAGACCCAGATCTGGCATAACCAAAAAGGGAGACATAGCAAAGAGCATAATAGAGCTGAAAACTCGTAATAATGTAGGTGTTTAGCATGCACTGTTCTTAAAATCTTGGTCTTAAGGTCTTGCATTCCTTATGTTAATAGTTTACCCTTATATACATGACCTGGCTTATGTGGGGTTGCAGGAAATGTGAATCTCAAAAGCGGTACACCTGATGAAGTACGGTTGAGAAGTGTGTTAGTGGATTTAAACAGAAAATGAGGTTTACTGTTTACTTTTCCAGGTGTACTATCCAATTCCAATTCAGAGGCTGTAGTATTTTCAGCTTGCCACAATCTTATGGGAAGGTTGAAATGTTCTAAAATGTTAAGTTACTTGGTGCCTATGACAGCTCTTTATATAGCGGAAACAGCGAAAACCATTACCTACTGCTGCTCCAGTTTGTTTAGGCCTCTTGTACAGCAACAGGGAGAGAAACAGGAAAAAGTGATTGTAAATTGACAAATTTGCGGAGGGTCGCAGGAACTGATATAGTATCTGAAACAACATTTAACTGAGTTTTTGGAAATGATTGGAGTGTTGTCCAAGTTGTCCCTTTTAAAAGCAAACACCTATTGATGCTAGACAACAGTAGTAACTTCAGCAATATTATACCTGTCTCAGAGCCTGTGGGCATGATTGAAATGATATGATCTTACCTGGAGCTGCATAGGGGGACCAGACAGCAAATGTGAAAAATCGGGACGAGGGTGGGGGGTAATAGGAGCCTATATAAGAAAAAGACCCAAAAATCGGGACTGTCCCTATAAAATCGGGACATCTGGTCACCCTAGGTTTGCTCAAGTTAAGTATTTATTGTCTAGAAATATGCTGCTAAACAACATGACAGCAGCATGATCCTTGCTTTCAAAACAAATGCACTTCACAAGAAACCGCGTGGGGTTCGAGTATTAATAATTAAGACCTTTATTTCTTAGTCATTACAGTTTGATTTAGAGTTGGTGTTGTTTTTTCCCCATAACTTGCCCTCTGCTGTGAACATTGTAAGAGAAAAATTCACAACTGTATGACTAATTCACGTAATTAGTCATGCAACTTCCATTGTAGAATTATTGGCATAGTAATACTATACTATCATTTTATGTTCTAATATTGTCTTGTTTTAGAAACATATGTGCCCATTGCTGAGACTGCAGTCTCTTAACGTCCTTTTTATGTCGTACATCTATACATGTTTGAAACCTTTAGGATCATTAGATTTCCTTAACTTTATAAACATTTTTATAATGAGCAGATTTGCTGGAGATCAACACCTTGTTGACTAGTAATCCAAGAGTGTCAATTTGCATGTGACGTAGGAGGACTGTCAAAAGTTAAGGTGTGAGCGTTGTTACTAAAAATATCCTGTCTCTTGCATAAGCAATTTGCCAGTTGAAGAAAATTAATTTATTTTTTGTATAAGCGAACTACTTATATTGCAAGTTTTGCTTGGTTCCTCATTTCCTTGAAGCAGTGATGCTTATCTCTTTTATCAAAGGGAGGGAATAAAAAGTAGTTTTTAAAGTTAGATTGAAATCTGTTTTTAAAGGAGAATCAGGGAAAGCTCAGAGAAACAGGTAAACATTAAATCAAGCCTGCTCAAAAGGGCAAATGCAGCCCAGAGTCTACTACATCCTGTAGCTACTGCTGCCATATAACAAAGGCTAATTGTTGACAAATTCAATCAAGCATTTTTTACTGGTTTATTTAGAAACTAGTTCAAACAGACAATTGTAGGTAAACATAATACTTAAGGCCTGGTCTAAATGGTTAAAATGGTACAAGAATAGTGCCAAACAAAGTTGCATCTGTTTAAACCTGGGTCTTAAACAGATTCAAGAGTAGTGCCATGCAAAGTTGCATCACTTTTAACATAACATCCCTCGTTAAATAGGCATACCTTCTGTGTAGACAAGCTTTAAAGTGTTTTGAGGACTCTGGGGGCTGCCCTAGACACAAAAATGCATCGGTTTAACTAAAAATGTGATTTAAAAAAAACCAGATTTAGTTAAGACAAGACATCTTGCTTGGTGTGTGGACACTTTAAATCCATTTAAACTTGCTTATTGATTTAGCTTGCCCCTTTAAACTAATAGGAGCAAGGTAAACTGACAGCCAGTTTTAAATTAATGTATGTTCACACAGGGATTTGCCCTGGTTTAACTAAAGCCGTACAAGTTTGTGTGTAGACAAAGGAAAGGTGTTATAGAAATGCAAAATAGTTCAATGAATATACAAATGAGCAGTGTCACTTGAACTTTCCTGGGAAGTAAACTGTACAAGCCTCAATTGCAAAATATGGGCAGTGCCTATGATTAAGCTCAGACAACTTCTGAAATAAAACTGGGGCAGGTTCTGCCCTCAGATGTATGTGTAATTTTTCCTATGGCAGGTTCTGCCCTCAGATGTATGTGTAATTTTTCCCCAGAGGCACAAAGAAATTTAAATGTTTAAAGCTCTGTTTTAAAAAGACAGATTCCAGGAGATGCAAAATCAAGGCTGACCCTCTTCTAACTTTTTGAGGAAAACAAATGTTTAACTTGTTTAGTTTTGTTCTAAGTGTAATGAAATCTAAGTGTCGTGAAAGATACCTGTAAAACAGGCTGCTTAACTAAAAACCAGGATCTCTTAAACTGGATCACCTTTTTCAGTTTTTTATTATATGCTTAAAATCGATCAGGACATTACATGAATTAGCTGATGTGGAAAAGGGGCGTGCGGGGAAGAAACAAGCCTTGCACCTCTTTTGTGTGTTCATGATGCCCTGAATAAGGAACTGTTGGTTTTTAAAAACAAAAACTAAAAACAGGTCTTGGCTTTGTTTTGGGGTTAGGGGTTCAGGGTACTCTGGCTTGGAGCTCTATGAATGGAGAATGACGATGTATCAAGAGACTTAGCAGTTGAGAGGGAAAAGGATTTTTATTTTTGAGTTCACTTTTTAAATATATATTTAACTCCCAGACTTGGAAGAAAAGTTGCTAATTGAAGCATTGAACCTCTAAACCTTTCAGACTTCTATGTGTAAATCTGTACCAACCTGACTTAAAAAAGCCTTTGCAGGATCTACAACAAAACCTCTAAAGTATCTGGAATCATTCATTTTTATAGTTGCATTATTTTAAAAATAATACGTTCTCCCTCACCCCTCCTAACACTTCCTTTTCATTCTTAAACTGAGACTTTGCATACAACTTCTAACAGAACACATTTCAAGTTGAGTTAAATACCTGAAAGTAGTGGTTTTAATGGTAATGGAAATGACTAATCTGAATAGTTTTTTGACACTTGTTTGTGACTAGTTTAAATTTAAAATCAGATTGGAAAAATTGTGGGTGAATTTAATGTTAATGAAAATCAAGAACTTTACAGCATTAGCTCTAGGACCTAGTGCAGACTGGGTGTTCACGTTTAATCTCTTCTGTCTTGTGTTCCTTAATTCTGACCCCCCGCTACTCTAGTACTACATCTTCTCTGCTGCTCTGCCAATGCACCTCAGTGCTGACTTTTGTTTCAGTGGTGACCCTTTCTTGAGCAGAGACTCCGAATCAAACGGTTTTGGGAGGTTATTTATGGTGTGAGCCAATATCCACTAGTGTGCATAGAATGAGTGCACCAACCTAATTTTCAGTTATGACCCAGTTGACTCAAAGGTGAAAAGCCAACGCAAGTACTGTTTAATGACAAAGCACATTGTGTTAGGATTCAAGAAATGACAGCTGGTCACTCTGGAACCATTTATACTGAATAGCTTATACAACACTCTTGCTTGCATGTGTAAGTGCAAATTTAATAGTAAAATGCTGTGTGTAGAATATTGTTAAGAATATGAAACCTGAGCATTTACCGTGTGCTCATATCTCAACTTACTGTACAATTGTACCTCACGTCCAAATATGTGCTAGAAGTGTGAAGTCTGACTTAATACTGTGTGTTAGTATTTAGAATTTCTTGGAATAGGTTTCACATGTAAAGCATCTGTGCCCATGTCTCCAAATGACACGTTAAGAATATTGTTATACGGAACAAGTGTGAGCCACTGCTGAAAAAAAATGCAGGTATAACAATTATGCTTCACAGGCCTCAGTCTTTGTTCTTTCTTGCTGACACATTTTGAATAGGAATAAGAGTTTAATTAGTTCTCCCTTTGCTAGCATGTATATAAATAAGGGGTTTTGTGTAAACTAAAAGCATAAACAACCTGCATTTCAGAATAGCCTCCATATTTTTATTGTTCTACAAGTTCCGGGTAGTCCTTAGACTACGTTCTGTTTACTTCCATCCTCTATACTTTATAAGAAAAAAGGCCCTCTTTTAATTGATCTCTTTCAAAACTTTTTTGGGTGCCTAAAGTTACGCATCAGATCCATAGTTCAACAGTAATTGGCCTGGCTTTCAGAAGTGTTGAGCATCTAGTGAATTCAGTGGGAGCTGCGCGGGTGCTCGGTCCCTCTGAAAACTGGGCCACTTTGTTAGTCTTAACTCTAGGCACCCAGGTTTTACAGCCTTGTCTTAAGGTTATAATGGTGGTAATCCCTTACAAAACCTAATATGAATAAAAATGTTTTAAAAGTGTTTCTAAAATGTCACTAAAAACGGTGTTTTGTCTGGGCTTGTACATTCTTTTGCAGTATTGGAAATATAAACACAACCACATAGTACTGTAATGTGAGGGGGGGAACCGAACATGGAAAGTAAAACTGAGCAGTCTAATTTCACTTTTCCAAAATGAGTGAAGTTGAAAAAGTAAACTAAACCAATGTTTCCCAAACTTCTGACTAAGGCAACCCACGAACTGCATTTTGTCCCTTTTTGGGAACACACCTTTTCCCCTGTTTTCCTCTCCTCTCCTCTTCTCAGTTGTCCAACCCCCTTCTGTAGCCCCAGCTGGCTCCTCTCTCTCCATGGCTGGGGAGTGTTGCCAATTCTCCCGGATTGTCCTGGAGTTTCCAGGAATTAAAGATGAATCTTTAATTAAAGATTGTCATGTGATGAAACCTCCAGGAGTACGTCCAACCAAAATTGGCAACCCTATGGCTGGGCCGGGCTGCGATCGCTTTCAGGCAGCTGATTGTCAGCTGGCCGGCCATGGCTGCTTCCTCTGTGCTTCTGCTGCTACCTGGATCTTGCTACCTGTGCCGCTGCATTCTGCCCAGGGGAAGTGAGAGCAGGGTCTGGGTGGTGGCGGCGGTGGCAGCGGCAGCAGCACAGAGGAAGTGGCTGGAGCCAGAGGGAGGGCAGTCAGCAACCTCTCCCTGCCCTGCTTGTGCCACAGAGGCACTTCCTCTGTCATGCTGCTGCTGTTGTCTGGATCCTGCTGCTTGCTGGGCCAGGGGAAGTGAGAGCATGTATAGCGGGGTAGGGGAATGTCTCTGGGCACATGCAGGGTGGGGCAGATTGACTGTCCGCTCACTGACTCTGGCCACGCCCTCTCTGCTGCTGCTTGGATCTCTCAACCCATACTGCTGCCTCCTGCCCAGGAAAAGCGAGATGCTGGGGGCAGGGTGAGGGCCGTGACCCAGTAGACCCCTCCCATGACCCACTGGTAGGTCCGGACCTACTGTTTGGAGAACACAGAACTAAGCTGCCCAGATCAGAAATAGTAACACAACCTATTTTCTATTTTGTTCTACAGCCTAAGATGTTAACTTAAATTCCTTTAATGTGACGGACAGGATTTGCTCTACTGCCTTTAACTTCATAGGTATTGCAGGGGTATAGCTCCCTGTTGGTGACAAATACCATAATACTTGGATACAATGTGCCCTCCAGTGTCAATTTCTTTATATTATCTTGTAACAGTCTTCAGTATGATAAGGGGAGCTGGTATTGATCCTGGACTTAGGTTGCCTAACACTTCTTATAATCTTGGAGAAGCTTTAATGCCTCCATTGTTTGCGCTGAGGTAATCCCGTCAAGGTAGAAAGGGGCTTTTTCTTTGTTTTGTGAAATTCCATTCAGATTTAACTAAATTGTAAAATGTTAAAAATCATAGAACAGCGGAGAGGCGAACAGCGGAGACAAGATAAACCAGTTTGTAGTTTTTATATGAGATAACAAGTTGAGGCAAACCCTACGTTCCCCATAGTCTTTATCTCACCCTGCTATGGGGGAGCCTGTGGTTTATCTTGGCATACTAACTTATGTGAATACTACAAACTGCCCATCGGCACTAGGATTTTAACTCAAATTAGCACGCTTTTTTCCCTAATGAAGGCACGCACCTAATGTGAACAGAGTTGTATTCCTGCATGGGAATACCATTATATCAGTGTAATATGAACAAATAGAGAAATGCTATTGTGTTGCGTGTAAGGCCTTGCTTTGCTGTACCAACCCACCTCCCTTTCTTTTCTCATCCCCTCCGGAAGCTATATCAGAAGACAATTATCTAGGTTGCAAAGTCAAGCACTGAAAAGCTAGGAAATGCCACACTTATGGATGCCCATGCAACTGTTGTTTTTAATGACATAATATTTTTTCCATGGAACTCCTGCCACATTCAGTGTACAGGTTGGGTAAACAAGAGGGTCAGATTAAGGTTGCACAGACAACCTTAATTTGTAAATTTGGCATTTCATAATTTTTGTGTGTTTGATGTTGCAACCTAGATAATATTCTTTTAACATAGTTTTTTGTAATATGTATATGCCTTTCTGTGGTGCTTATTGTGATATTATTTGAACACCTGACACATATTAAACTGTTCATAATACCTTGGGGATAAGGATATAGCACTCCCATTTTTCAAATGGGGAACATGGGTAAGTCGCTCAACTTGTGTGCCAATGTAGCAGGGTTTTCTGTCCAAGGAGAAAAGGCACTTGACAAACTAAAATATTCTCAAGTGCTCAGTGCATGACTAGAAAACTTGTGATCAGAGAGGCTGATTTATTAGATTGGTGGAACTCGTCATGAATTTGCCAGCGTACCTCGAGAGTTAGATCTAGGGACCCTTCATCATTGGCAGTTGACTCTTCTGTATCAGGTATGTGGTGGTGCTTATGGATTTATGACTGGCACCTGATCACTCTCATCCTGTAGACCAACTCTGCTTCTCATTGTGATTTCTAAATTGTTTTTATACATAAAACATAAATGTGCATGGCACTCTTAACTGTGGGGGAGAACTCAGACTTGAAAGTCATTGTTACTGCTGTAGAACATGCCACTGCAGAGATGCTGGATAGTCTTCCAATTCTTTTTATGAGTCTTTATCTTAAAATCAATTTTAAAAGCATGTTTAATTGTTCAAATACTTTCAGAGGGGGATTTATATCCCTGATTGACATAGACCTGTATGCTTAGGCTTGGAAGGATTAGGTGTTTGTTTATCATCAATGGTCAAATTTAACAGATAGGTAAAGTGAGAAAATTGCTGCTTGAGAGATTAGAGTATCATGTGAATGTTTATAAAATGTGTTATAATGCTGGAGTTAAAGGATTATAATTTCCTGCAACTGTGAACATTTAAATCAATGATTGAAAAAAATGCTTGAAAATAAACTTGATATTATCCACTGAAGTTATACGAATAAAAAAAAAATCTGACAAGCCTGTGTATATTGTCATTAGGCCTTTCCACATGCAATGGGTAAGTTAAAAAGAAAGTATCAGAGGGGTAGCCGTGTTAGTCTGGATCTGTAAAAAGCAACAGAGTCCTGTGGCACCTTTAAGACTAACAGATGTATTGGAGCATAAGCTTTCGTGGGTGAATGCCCACTTCGTCGGATGCATGCACCGACAAAAGCTTATGCTCCAATACATCTGTTAGTCTTAAAGGTGCCACAGGACTCTCTGTTGCTTTAAAAAGAAACAAATTCAAGCTTTTAAAGAAATCTGAAGAATCTAGTTAAATCAAGATTTCATTATGTGTAGCTTTTAAGACTCATGGAAATGGATAAAATAACGTTTAGAATAGAAAATAATCTTGCTAGTCAGGAAACATTTTCTTCCTCTAGTCTGCCCATTAGGCTGGGTGTGAATTGTGTATTACAAGAGGCTGTTGAAATGATCAGTTGTTGTCAACCTTACTCTACAAGGACTAGCCCTCTAGATCCACCCCAGAAATTCTGCCACGCAACAAGTATAGGTTGGCAGTTAGAACTTTTTCCTGTTGAAAAAGTGCTTCTCTAGCCAAGGAACTCAAAGCACTGTACTAAATATTAATATAATAAACCTCACCACATCTCTGAGAGGTAGGTAAGAATTTCCATTTCACAGATGCATGTAGACGTCCATAGGGCTGGTCCACATTGGTACAATGGTATAGCTTTGTCCCACAGGGGTATGAAAAATCCTCACCCTTGAGAGACGTAGCTATTCTGACCTAACCCCCAGTATAGACAGCACTAGGAATCCTTCTGTCGAGGGTGGATTGCCTAGTCCAACGAGAGAACACCTGTTCTAGGTAGCTACGATACTGAAGCTCTATAGTGGTGAATCTGCAGTGCTGCATCTATGCCACTGTAGTGGTTTAAGCATAGACATACCCTAAATGTCACACAGGAAATCTTACCAAGTGCTGATGGAGCTCAGGTCTCCTGACTTAGTGTATGGCTACACTACAGCGGCATAGCTATGGCCTTGCAGCTGTGCTGCTATAATGTAGACCAGAGGTTCTCAAACTGTGGTCTGCGAGCTCCATTCCGGTGGTCTGCAGATAGTTCCCTCTAAGGTGTGCGCTTGGGCGGCCGCACACAAGAGAATGAAGGGCTACCCACCTAATTTGTGGAGCTGCGCAGGGGTGGCTCCACAAATTAGGTGCTTGGACCCTGGAGAAGAGACGCATGTAAATTGAGATGGTGGTTTTGGAGGGAACAGGGGGTAGGTGGGAGGGGGTAGTGGGGTGAGAAGAGGGGGGTGGGAATTTGGGATGTGCAGGGCTGCGGTGGCCAGAGAAAGAGGCAACTTTCCCCAGCTCCAGGGCCCTCCTTCCTAGCCTCAGCTCTGTGGCTGCTGTGGCTGGAGAGAGACCCGCCTCCTTCCCACCCCCAGCTCTGGGGCTGCTGCGGTGGGGGAGAGAGGGAGAGACCCTCCTCTTTCCCAGCCCCAGCTCGGGGGCTGCTGCGGTGGGGGAGAGATGGCACATCCATCGCATTAGAAAAGTAAGACTACTGATATTAAAATATGAGTTGTGTGCTTTTATTTGTAGAACAAAATGTTAATTATTATTAAAGGGTTTTTTTATATAGTGCTTTTATCCAAAGCTCTTTACAATAGTTAGCTAAGGGTACAAACAACATTTGGAAAGATCATTAGGTGGTCCGCCGAGACCCTCAGCAATGTTCAGGTGGTCCACGAAAAAAAAAGTTTGAGAACCACTGGTATAGACCCCTCCTGCACTGACAGAAGGGGTTTTTCTGTTGATGTAGATAATCCATCTCTCCAGCAGGTTGCAAAAATTCTTCTCATCTACAGTAGGGGTTAGATTGACCTAGCTATATCACACAGGGCATGACATTTTTCACGTCTCTAGTTTTAGGTGTAGAGCAGGCCTCAGTCCTGCACTCTACTCACTTGTATAGTTGCACTTACTTAATTCTTGAGCAGTTAGTCTACAATGGTTAATGTATGGAACATGTTTACTGTAATTATAGCAATATAAACTTGATTTGTTTAGCAAGAGAGTCCTTTGGATAGACCTTCAAAAGTGCCAGGAATGGGAAACAAACACAACTTCAAGTGCCACTCTGTATCCTTGAGTATAGCTATAAATGCCTATTTTGCATCCTGATGAGTGATTTGTAATGAGAACCACAAGGTTAAGGGAGTTCTCTCCTGATCCCCCAAAAACCTGTTTCTATTCAGAGACATTGTGAACAATGGGGTCCCTGCCATTGCAGCAATTTAAAAAATTGTGCCTTGCTTCAAACTCTGGACTTAATCCATGGGTAGTTTCCAGCCTTCAAAAGACAGTAGCATGGGTGAAGCATATTTCAGTACCTACAAGGATTTCTGCACAAGGGAGTAATACTTGTGTCCCTAGAAGCGAAGAAACCGCTAACTGGAACTCTCTGCAAATGAAGAGGGAATAGGTTTAAGGATCTTTCTGATGTGGGTAAGAGGAAGTTAGAATTCCCCACTGCTAAGCATACAAGAGGCCATTATATTTCTCCTTTGGTGGAAGGTATTGAGTGGGCACAAAAATAGGAAGAACCATAACGAAAAGAGAATGTAAACATGAAAAGCAGAAGAGATAAAAGCAGTTTCTTTAACATATAATAGGCCAAAATAGTATTATTTTTAAAAATAAGCACCATAATAGCATCTTTTTGTGCCCTGATACACAAGTCTGAAGATTCACTGTAAGCCAGAAGGGAACACTGTCAGCCATCTCTTGCACCTCTTCAGGCCCTTTTTAAATAAGCAGTGTTGGATGCAGCTGGGCCAGTAAACTACACTTGCCGCCTTTTCATAAGACAGCAGAGATTGTTGTGTGCCTAGAGAGGGCGTAGTTGTATCCTCAACTCAGCAGTCACATCCAAATGGTAGTCTTTATTTAAGAGGATCAACATGTTGGAGGGGAATAAAATAGAAGCACTCAGTTACACTTGGGTGAAGACACTGCAATGCTTGCTGAACAGGCTAGACTACGTCTACACTACCCGCCTGAATCGGCGGGTAGAAATCGATCTCTCGGGGATCGAATTATCGCGTCTCGTCAGGACGTGACAATCGATCCCCGAATCGATGCTCTTACTCCACCAGTGGAGGTGGGAGTAAGCGCCGTCGACGGCGAGCCGCGGAAGTCGATTTTGCCGCTGTCCTCACAGCGGGGTAAATTGGCTCCGATACGTCGAATTCAGCTACGCTATTTGCGTAGCTGAATTTGAATATCTTAAATTGACACCCCCCCCTGTAATGAAGACCTGCCCTTAATTACAAAGGTTAAATGCTGTTAGCTGTAACCTTTCATTGTCAGAGTCCATGTTTGAACCTTTTGCTCTTCCTTTTCAAAAGTTAATGGCAAGTGCCAAAAGGGGGTTGTCTTTCTCTTCTTTGTTCATTCTAGTGCCATCTCCTATCCCACTCTAGTGTCTAACCTCTAAAGGCGCGACCCCAAACCACATCTCTCTGGAGATATTAGCTATAGGCCCTCCCCTGTGAGCTGGGTGAACATGTTGTCAGCTCTTAATATACTTGAGCTCCTTGAACCTCAGCGCTATACAGAAAAAACCTGCCATTTCTTTCAAAGAGTCTTTAAAGGGCATTTGATAAGAATATATAGAAAATGAGCTCTCATTTTGTGATGTAGCCTTTCATCACACATGCACTTGAAACCTCCAAAGAAACAGTGCAATCTTCACTGCTTTGAGATCTGTAGCTGAAAAGTGCTATATAAGACATGGATATTATTTCCCAGGGGAGGCAAATCTCTCAGATCTGATTTTAAAAGGATCAGAATTAAATTCTTTGGATAATTCTGGAATGTATATTTTGAAATGACAAAAGGGTTATTACAGAACTGGTTATTAAGATGGAACAGGAGGAGGTCCGAAATGACTTTAGTGAACACTTCCTTTCAAATTCAAGGAGTACTCCATTGTTATGCAGAGAGAAATGATGTGTGGACTACTGATTTGAATAGAGGTCTGAGTCCTGATTCTGGCTTGGATATTGGCTCCCTTAGGCAAGTCACTTATCCTCTCACTTGTTTTCCCTGTATCTAAAGTGGCGATAACAAATACTTCACATGGATGTTGAGGACTAAAGATAAATGCTAAGCGTTAATAATGCTATTTAAAAGCCCATAATTCTCCAATAAGGGGAGAAGAATAAATAACTGGTTTTTGTACTGTGGTAATGCTCATTAGGAACGACACACTGTCTACACCTGGCTGTGAGAGAGCCATCAGCAGAGTTTGCAAAGATAGAATGCATTGCTTCCTACAGTAGATGCAACTGATGCATTTTTTCTGAAGAATAATCCTTCTAGCAAAAGACCATATCTATTTCAAGAGCAGGCAAATAGGAATAGGCATCCCAAAGACATTTCAAAGTCTTTGCAGCAGCCTTGGAATATTCAGTGTGGTATATTCTGGCATGAAGCTCTAAATAAAGAGCTAATGGTCATGAGAGATCAGAAGCTAGTCTACATAGAAAATTTTGCTGGCTCAATCTTTCATTTTAAATGCTTTGGACTTCCTCAGCAGGAGCCATTGCCTCTAATGTAGACTTCAGAAGGCATCTTTGGCCAGGGTTATGGGCTAACCTAAGTTTTAATAATTTATAGTAATATTTATTATTTGTATTGCAGTAGTGCCCAAGGACCCCAACCAGATCAAGTCTCCATTGTGCTAGTCACTGTACAAACACAGAACAGTCAGTCACTCTCCTGAGAGATTACAGTCTACGTATAAAACAAGGGGCAACAGAGAGGAGGAGCACAAGGAAACAAATAAAACTGGTCAGTGTGAAAAGCAGTGCTCACTGTATACCAGCTGCTTAACCATTATCAAGTTTTATTGTAGGTGTCATGATCGAATGTTCACCAAGCTATGGGTGGGAGGAGGAGAGAAGTATATTTGGAGAAACTCAAATTAGTATTATATAGAGGTATTAAAGGGTACAGTTCTAATAAACTATGATTACATGTGGGGAGGATACATTTGAGATTAAATATGAAACTATTAAGGGGAGGAAGGACCCTAGAAGGAATTAAAAGGGTGGTTAGTACAGTAGAACCTCAGTTATGAATACCTTGGGAATATGTTCATAACTCTGAACAAAACATTATGGCTTTTTCAAAAGTTTACAGCTAAACATTGATTTAATACAGCTTTGAAACTTTACTATGCAGAATCAAAATGCTGCTTTCAACTATCTTAATTTAAATGAAACAAGCACAGAAACAGTTTCCTTACCTTGTCTCAAATCTCTTTTTCAATTTTCCCTTATTTGTTTAGTAGTTTAACACAGTACTGTACTGTACAATATTTGCTTTTTTTTCGTCTCTGTTGCCTGATTGCATACTTCCAGTTCCAAATGTGGTCTGTGGTTGACCGGTCAGTTCATAACTTTGAGGTTCTATGTGTTTCTTTTTGGTGGGTAAGTAAGTCCAATACACTAAACAAAATTTTGCCTCCATGTTGCATATAGTCTTCAAATGAAATATGTAGAGAAATCCTAAAATTTGTGAAGGACAGCATCTTTCTTGGAATTACTTGTGTAACTTAATGCAAAACCTAAATTAACAGTGCAATCTTAGCAGTATATTAATTACTCAGAGTTGTTAGGGAATGCCAAAGTTAAGGTTGATCATTCAGTCTTTACCCCGTTTCTGCATAAATGCCTTACACCGTCTAATTACAAAATTGCATATTTCTCAGAGACAGTATAGTAACTTTATATACATGTAGTGTCTAGTGATATTTTTTTTTAGTTTTCTTCTTTATTAGAGATGTACTTATAGGGTGCTAACAAAATATACCTCCTTGAGACAGTTATCTTTACAGTATACCATCATCGTATTTAGCACACTTTTTCAGAGAGACCGGAAAATAGTACAGTATAAATATTATATATTTCTTATCTATCAGTCTCTTTTCTGCAGATATATCTAACTTGAATTATGTGCTACATCTTTCAGTCTTTACTTGTTCCATGTAGTGAAAATAGTTAAATTGAAATTTGTGAATGTTTCTAATACAAGAACTTGTATGGACCATTTGCATGTTTACTACAAGCTTGAACATGATCAATATATTTCAGACCAAATGCAGCTTGACCCAAGTCATAAGTAAAAAAAAAAAAATCCTGTAGTAAATAAATGTCATTCACCCTTTTCGAACATAATAAAAAATATTAAATTTAAGACTCTGAATAAGTGAATGGTAAGCTATATAATTGCTTAAACAAATGTTTATAGATATAGCATATTATCCTGGTTAGCAGAAAGGTACGAAATTAAGTGTACAGGCTATGTTTAGTTGCAAATCGACATGTTGTGATCCAACAAGAATAAACTTTTCTTTAGTAAAATAACTAAACTACAAATGCAAAACAAGATTAAAATTGGTGATTTAAATCAAGGTTTCCTATTTGCTGATTTAAATTTTGATCAGAATCTGATTTAAATCAATCCACCCTATTTTAAGCTAACGTAAACAGGAGACTTTCAGAGTTAGAAAATGTTTGTCAGGCTAAATATTTGGCTGAGTAAATATTTACTGTATATTGATAGTAAGATGCAATAGAGGGAGATGTAGTCAATATGGAAAGAGTTTACAGGTATAAAATAAACTACTACATTTGCTAACATAATATTTCTCACTATTACTGTTAACTAGAACAGTGATCATAATCACTTTTTAGCCCAATCCAGTGATTCTCAAATTTTTGTACTGGTGACCCCTTTCACACAGCAAGCCTCTGAGTGCGACCCCCCCTTATAAATTAAAAACACTTTCAATATTTAATACTATTATAAATACTGGAGGCAAAGTGGGGCTTGGGGGTGGAGGCTGACAGCTCGTGACCCCCCACATCATAACCTCGCGGCCCCCTGAGGGGTCACAACCCCCAGTTTGGGAACCCTTGGCCTAATGGTACATTAGTTTGTCTGGCGATGTCTATTAAAACAGGCATCCACCTACAGCCTGTCCTAATTAAGTGGTGTAGATTCATGCCAAAGTGTGCTAAACATTTATATATCTATTTAAAAAAAAAAAACTACACCGCAATAGAAATAATCTTTTAAAGTGAAGGACTGAAGAGAGAGGAAATGCTAGAATTAAGGTTGCCCATGCCACCCTAATTTTGCCCTTTTGTGCATATTCACTTTGATACAATCTTTAGTTACATGGTCATATAGTGTTTTTTACACGCTGTCTGCACAGGACAGACGGTGCTCAGGGAGTGAGGCAATGGTTCAGTTTTGTTTCTTACCCTCATCAGTCAGTGTCTCTTCCCATGCCCAATTTACTGTATCCCATCCAAATGCTGCACTGAATATGGAATTAGCTGCCTCATTGTCTCTTCTGTGGCACTCACAGCTATAGTATTTGAGACTCACAAATAATAATGAACTTCTCTTTATAACCTCGGTGAGATATTTGCGTATTATTATACCCATTTTATAGATGGGGAACTGAGACCCTGGGATATTGAAGCCAAAATTTGCAAAGAATTAATTTTGGCCACTCAGCTCGGTTGACCTAGGAACCCAATTTTTCAGATTACTTAGCATTTTGCTTGCCTTTCGTATGTTCAGAAGACTGGACAACAACAGATTTTTCTAGGCCTTTATGAAGAGACAAAAATAAATTCCATTATATGCAACTCTTACAACCACCCAAAATGCTAGCGCTCTGAAAACAAACAAAAATGATGACACCAAACTGGGAGGGATTGGAACTGCTTTGGAGGACAGGGTCATAATTCAAAATGATGTGGACAAATTGGAGAAATGGTCTGAGGTAAACAGGATGAAGTTTAACCAGGACAAATGCAAAGGGTTCCACTTAGGAAGGAAAAATCAGTTTCACACATACAGAATGGGAAGAGACTGTCTAGGAAGGAGTACGGCAGAAAGGGATCTAGGGGTTATAGTGGACCATAAGCTAAATATGAGTCAATAGTGTGATGCTGTTGCAAAAAAGGCGAACATGATTCTGGGATGTATTAACAGGTGTGTTGTGAGCAAGACACGAGAGGTCATTCTTCCGCTCTACTCTGCGCTGGTTAGGCCTCAGCTGGAGTATTGTGTCCAGTTCTGGGCGCCGCATTTCAGGAAAGTTGTGGAGAAATTGGAGAGGGTCCAGAGAAGAGCAACAAAAATGATTAAAGGTCTTGAGAACATGACCTATGAAGGAAGGCGGAAAGAATTGGGTTTGTTTAGTTTGGAAAAGAGAAGACTGAGAGGGGACATGATAGCAGTTTTCAGGTATCTAAAAGGGTGTCATAAGGAGGAGGGAGAAAACTTGTTCACCTTAGCCTCTAAGGATAGAACAAGAAGCAATGGGCTTAAACTACAGCAAGGGAGGTTTAAGTTGGACATTAGGAAAAAGTTCCTAACTGTTAGGGTGGTTAAACACTGGAATAAATTGCCTAGGGAGGTTGTGGAATCTCCGTCTCTGGAGATATTTAAGAGTAGGCTAGATAGATGTCTATCAGGGATGGTCTAGACAGTATTTGGTCCTGCCATGAGGGCAAGGGACTGGACTCGATGACCTCTTGAGGTCCCTCCCAGTCCTAGAATCTATGAAAAACCCTGAAAGACTATTTCTCCAGTTTGTGCAGATCATTTTGAATTTTAATTCTATCCTCCATAGCATTTGCAACCCCTCCCAGCTTGGTATCATCTGCAAACTTTAAAAGTGTACTCTCTTTGTCATTATCTAAATCATTGAAGAAGATATTGAACAGAACTGGACCCAGAACTGATCCCTGTGGAACCCCACTTGTTATGTTTAGAGCAGGGGTTCTCAAACTTCATGGCACCGTGACCACTTTCTGACAACAAATATTACTACACGACCCTAGGAGTGGGGACCGAAGCCTGAGCCCCACTGTCCTGGGTGGGAGGGCCAAAGCCCAAGCCCCACTGCCCTGGGTGGGAAGGGGGGTGGCAAAGCTGAAGGGCTTCAGCCCCAGGGAGGGGGCCTGTAACCTGAGCCCTGCTGCCCAGTGCTGAAGCCCTCGGGCTTAGACTTCAGCCCTGGGCTGTGAGGCTCGGGCTTCAGCTTTGGCCCCAGGCCCCAGCACCTCTAAGTCAGCCCTGGCGACCCCATTAAAATGGGGTCGTGACCCACTTTGGGGTCCTGACCCACAGTTTGAGAACCACTGGTTTAGAGTACTTCCTTAGCTATCCTTATTCTTAGTGATTATTAGCTCTATATTATGTTTACTGAAGTTATAAAACTCATTTTTTTAATTCTGCTGAACTAATTTTTCATTCACTTATGTCGTCCAGTTTGTTTTTAGTTCAATTCATTTCCCTATTTTTTCTTGTTGGTATTGCTACAGAAGCATGAGTTTCAGCCAGGGAGGGGTGAGGAACTGGAGGAGAATTCAGGGATCTCATAATTTTTCAGGAAATCCCGTTCCTCTTAGTGTCATGCTTGTACCCTAGAATGGTGATCAGATTATTCTCTTTTCATTAAAATGTCTGGCAAATGACTGTTAAAGATAAACACTACTGTTAGACTTTGTTATACTCTTCACATCTCTTTAATTTCATCCAGGGATCTGAACTCAAAACTATACAAAAACTTTTTTAATGTATGGGCAACAGGGGCACACAAATTAAGTGATTTGGCCCAAGGTCACACAGCATGTCTGTGACAGCTGGAAATAGAACCTAGATCTCCTGACTTGCAATCCTGTGTTTTAACCACAAGACCATCCTTCCTTGACAGTACTGAAGTCTGAACTTCCAGTCCAAAATTGTATATGTGGAGCCAGACATTGTAGCAATGCATGATAGAGCTAGCAAAATCCCTTTGCCTCTCTGTGGTGGTCTTTCTTTTGTTTTTGTTTAAAAAAAGAAATAACCCCAGGGATATTTAATCAGCAGAAGCCTAAAATATTTTCTAATTAAAATGGATATTTTATATCAGCTCCCTGAACTCATAATATTCACTCTCCAGGATAATTCTGTTTTTCTTATCCCTTTGTGTGGCCGAGTGGCAATACATTTTACAAACAAAACAAAACCAAACCAAACCCACACCTCTTTTATTGTGGGGGGAATGGGGAGAGGAAAACTGTTTAAGGAAAATTAACTGTTGGCCTGACTTTGAAGTGCTGAACAGCTCCAGCTGCCACTGAAGTCAATAAGATGATGTAGGTGCTCAGCATTTTTGAAAATCAGGCCACAGATATGCTAATATTCCTTTACTGACAGATGCATTAAGACAGAAGGATGCTGGATTTACTGCAACTATAGACGCTAGTCTCTAAAAAGGAAAAAGTTCATTCTTAACTGGAACATCTGTAAAGTTAATCATCTTAGTAATTCATATAGAGGAGATGTATGAAAGAGGTTCTCTACATTGGTGCATTTTGCATACCAGTGAGCACTTTTATCATATTCATGGTGGGCAAACATATAATGGTTTAGAAATACCTATTGCAGCTTATGAGCAGCAAAGCTGTAGCATCATAAGGCTGTATCTAAAAGTGATGGTAAACATAAGCCTTGTAATCTTGTTCCCAATGCTCAGGGCTGATTGGGGGAGGAGAAAGAGGAGAGACAATTGTACCGAGGTCCTGAGTTCAAGGAGCCCCCTGAAAACATCTGTAATGTCTGTTTCTGTTTTGCTTCTAAAGCTCTTCAATTCATATAATTGCATTGCCTCTTATGTATAGCTGATTATATATAGTCAGGTTGCAATTGTAATTCCACTTGCTTTCAGCAATAGGTGACATAACTGTTGAGGTACAATGAACAAAGACCAAAGGTGCTATTTTTTTTTGGTAATCTGCTGCTTTTAAGAACAATGGCTTGGTTCATAGTATAGTTGTTTGTTAATTGGAGAACTGTAGTTTAATATAGAAGTTTACTCAAGGAAAAAGTACTGAAAGCTTTTATAATCAAATGGTTCAAATGGCGGCAGAACTTGTCCTTCCACTTGTTTTTATAGCTGATATTAAGCATTGTTCTTGTGACTGTGGGACTGGAGAAACTAACCTTACTGGATTTCCTACTATAATAGGGCAATTGTAGATGTAGCTAGGAGCTTAAGGTGAAGTATCTCGTGTCAGAAAGGTGTCATAAGAGAGCTATGTAATAAGAATAAAATATGTTTTTGTGTATTTCTCCTAGAATTTGAAAACTCTTTATTTACTGTCTAGTTTGTCTGGCTGCTGTTACATATGTAATATAACTTCTTAAATAAATCACTTAGCGGCGTATGGTTACATAAGAATGGCCGTACTGGGTCAGATCAGTGGTCCATCTAGCCCAGTGTCCTATCTTCCAACAGTGTGACTATAGGAACAAACATTACAGAGAATTTATTGAATGATCCATCCTCTGTCATTCATTCCCAGCTTCTGGCAGTCAGAGGCTTAGCAACACCTGGAGACATCTTGGTTCATAGCCATTGATGGACCTATCCTGCAGGAACTTATTTCATTCTTTTTTGAACCCAGTTACAGTTTTAGCCTTCACAAAGTCCCCTGGAAGTGCCAATAGAAATGTCTTTAAAAGAAACTCTAGTAGTCCAGTTAGGCTAGACAGAAAATTGCAGTTTTTTTATTCAGTTATTTTATTATTTATGAGAACCATACCTTAGGTGGGCAGTACCAGCCTTTGACAAATACCAGAGGGACCTGCCTGTTTTTTCAGATATTTTAAGCAATACTTGACTCCTTTATTTGACATAATAAGCTATCATTGAATTGCTAGTACCTGCTTAATATTGGTTAAATATAATTACTATTCTACGTTTACTGGATGTTCACGGATTGTGTAATGCAGCGGTTCTCAAACTTCTGTACTGGTGACCCCTTTCACACAGCAAGCCTCTGAGTGCGACCCTCCCCCTTATAAATTAAAACCACTTTTTAACACCATTATAAATATGGGAGGCAAAGCGGGGTTGGGGGTGGAGGCTGACAGCTCACGACCCTCCATGTAATAACCTCGTGACCCCCTGAAGGGTCCTGACCCCCAGTTTGAGAACCCCTGGTATAATGGAATGCCGCTTTAT
Source organism: Trachemys scripta elegans (assembly GCF_013100865.1). NCBI lineage: Eukaryota > Metazoa > Chordata > Testudines > Emydidae > Trachemys > Trachemys scripta. The sequence goes on from NC_048300.1 coordinate 197,099,450, forward strand.
TTTGTACAAATTAAACAACTGTGATGTTTTGCTGTACCTGATCTCAAACTGAGAAAATAACACTCCATTTTTAGGGAAACACTTGCCACAGCAGGAACCCCTAACATGAGGTTGGAGAATGCTTTGTCCTGCTGTCAAGTGATGAGTCATACTGGTGGGCCTGAGAGTGCAGCCTTTCCTGGCCCCGAGATAATCGTTCCCCTTCTGCTGCATTCTGCCACTTGGTGCTTCATGCCTACCTTGCCTTGCTTAATGGCTTCAGGCAGAATGGTGAATGGGGCAAAAGGTACAAAGGTGCTGAATAACATCACAGACACCCCAAAATGGAGAAATAGTACCAACACCTGCCCCTCCCCTCTTGCCAGCCACTTGCTGCTGGCACCATAAATGTGAATTATCAGCCTTTTGTGCGGTTAAAATTTCAGCTGTAATGCTACTTTCACACATGGATAGAAAATATATATATATTGCCTTTAACCTGATCTTTGTTTGGGGGAGAGCCTCTTGTGCAGTCTTTTATTCAGGACAAACTGTCCGCACTGTCACTCGCAGCGTATCTGGGTGTTGATTAAAGAGGGAAGTAGCAGATTGTTTTGTAGATTAAAACAAGAAGAAACTATATTTTTTTGTTCAGGCTGGAATGCCCACGTTATAACCTGGTATGGTTGGTCACCTTCTCAGACTGCATGGAATGCACTGGACTTCTGTCGGTTTCATAATTACCGAATTTGTAATTCCAGCAGAATCTTTGTGAACTTTTAAAAATGGTTGGACAAAAATCATTAGGGTGTAACTAGTATTTTAAAGGTGTCTTAATTTGTTGCTGTGATTGAGCTTTCCACGGAAAAATGTCAGATGAAAAACTGCATAGACTTTGAAGCCGAAGTCCGTATTGGGTATGGCCATGGGTGTGAGGAGCCTTGAACTCGAGTCTCCGTTTCTGTAGCTGCTGAGTCATGGTAACATGTGGCATGCTCTGTATAATCAACACGAGAATTTTACACCTTGCGTTGCCAAGGTAAGGGAGTTTTATCAGGTTGTCAGAAGGCTGGTTCTGCAATCGAGTGTTAAAAGATCAGCTTTTAATTTGCTTATTGTACCTTGACAAAAGCCAGGGTGTTGGAGCGAGTTGTGCATTTTTCAAAAGAAAATTAATGACCCATGTTGTTGTAAAGTGGAGGATGTTGTTGCTGTAGTTACATACAGTATTTTTATAGTGGATTGGTTGTTTTGTAAGTAATACAAATGCTCAGTTATGCTATCTTGATTGAGAGATGTAGTACAAATCACCTAAAATGCTCTGAAATAATGCTTTGCACCTTTATTTTTCTTCCAGTTGTATGTAAAGCCACCTACTCTGGAGCTCCGGACGCATATACAGATATTTAATATACAAAACTAAAGATTAAAATCCCAAAATACAACAACTTGTTCTTCTCATCCAAGACAACCCTAAGTAAGAAAATAACAGACCACTAACAAAATAACCTCTGATATCTGATCAACCCATAGTCCTCAAATACCCCTTGACCGAAATCCTGAAGAAATACATTAGCTTTACAGCATATTCTGATAGTCAACAAATTTAGGCTTTGCTAGGAAAAGGGGGAGCGACTGAGATTGAGGACACCTTGCAAAAAATATTGTCAGTAGTTTCCTCTTTTTATATAGGCAGACATTGGCCTTTGTTCATTGGCTGATTGAAATTACGGTGATATTGCATCCTGTGAGAAAAGTGGACCCTCAGGTATCCAAGGTAGCACACATTCAAAACAATATCTTTTAAATTCTGTCTGAAAACAAATAAGTCAATACTTGTCCAGGTAAAGGGCCTAGCAGAATGCTGATGTTACATAAACTATAACTAGAAGATAGTGCTGACTATAGTGTGTTGATGTGTCCATTCAATATCTTCATCAATGATTTAGATAATGGCATAGAGTACACTTATAGAGTTTGTGGACTCTAACCAAGCTGGGAGGGGTTGCCAGTGCTTTGGAGGATAGGATTAAAATTCAGAATGATCTGAACAAACTGGAGAAATGGTCTGAAGTAAATAGGATGAAATTCAATAAGGACAAATGCAAAGTACTCCACTCAGGAAGGAACAATCAGTTGCACACACATAAAATGGGAAATGACTGCCTAGGAAGGAGTACTGTGGAAAGGGATCTGGGGGTCATAGTGGATCACAAGCTAAATATGAGTCAACAGTGTAACACTGTGGCAAAAAAAGCAAACCTCATTCTGGGATGTATTAGCAGGAGTGTTGTAAGCAAAACATGAGAAGTAATTCTTTTGCTGTACTCCATGCTGATTGGGCTCAACTGGAGTATTGTGTCCAGTTCTGGGCACCACATTTTAGGAAAGATGTGGACAAATTGGAGGAAGTCCAGAGAAGAGCAACAAATTCAATGGAACATCTAGAGAACATGACCTATGCGGGAAGATTTAAAACATTGGGTTTGTGTAGTCTGGAGAAGCGAAGACTGAAGGGGGATATAACAGTTTTCAAGTACATCAGAGGTTGTTACAAGGAAGAGAGAAATATTATTCTCATTAACCTCTGAGCATAGGCCAAGAAGCAATGGGCTTTAATTGCAGCAAGAGTGATTTTAGGTTGAACAATAGGAAAAACTTCCTAACTGTCAGTGTAGTTAAGCACTAGTTAAATTGCCAGAGAGGTTGTGGAATCTCCATCATTGGAGATTTTTAAGAGCAGGTTAGACAAACACCTGTCAGGGATGGTCTGATAATACATAGTCCTGCCAGGGGTGCAAGGGGCTGGACTAAATGACCTCTCGAGGTTCCTTCCAACCCTACAATTCTATGATTCTATGCCTTCAAGAAGTACCACTCAAGTGGGCAGCTACATTCTGCATCAATATAAGATTGTAAGGGCAGGTCTACATTACTGCTTAAATCTATCTAACTTACATTGGTTAGGGGTGTGAAAAAAAAAAAAAAACCCCCCCCCCTCCCCGAGCGACACAAGTTACAGTGACCTAAGCGTTGCTGTCCATGCGGTGCGACATTGGCGGGAGACATTCTCCCGTCGGCATAGAGTGTCTTCACCAGACGCGCTACAGTGGCGTAGCTGCATCCATGGAGCTGTGCTGATGTAGCACTTCTAGTGTAGACCTGTCCTAAGTGATCTTAAGTCCTAGCTTCATGTTGAGCGTATGACACACCACTAATCTTGAGATGATGAATGCATGGCTAACTCATAACGAGCTCTGCATCCAAAAGAAATTGTCAACTCTTCTTGCCAAATGCAGCTGGAGAAGCGGACTCTCTTGGCTACAGTTGTTTCACCATCCAGGATCTAACATGAACCCCAAACTGAAGCCAGTAACAAGCAGCAAGTGCATTCTTGCAATCTGGAGGCCCAATGTGCTTTCTGTGATCCCACAGTATTCTTGCCAGCAAGTTAAAAAAGTATGAATTGGATGAATGGACTATAAGGTGGATAAAAAGATGGCTAGATCATGAGGCTCAACGGGTAGTGGTCAATGGCTCGATGTCTAGTTGGCAGCCGGTATGAAGTGGAGTGCCCCAGGGGAGGTTATGGAGACAGTTTTGTTCAACATGTTCATTGATGATGGGATGGATTGCAGATGACACTAAGCTGTGGGGAGAGGTAGATACGCTGGAGGGTAGGGATAGGATCCAGAGTGACCTAGACAAATTGGAGTATTGGGCCAAAAGAAATCTGATGAAGTTCAACAAGGACAAGTGCAGAGTCCTGCACTTAGGACAGAAGAATCCCATTCACTGTTACAGACTAGGGACTGAATGGGCAAGCGGCAGTTCTGCAGAAAAGGACCAGGGGATTACAGTGGATGAGAAGCTGCATATGAGTCAACAGTGTGCCCTTGTTGCCAAGAAGGCTAATGGCATATTGGGCTGCATTAGTAGGAGCATTGCCAGCAGATTGAGGGAAGTGATTATTCCCCTCTATTCAGCACTGGTGAGGCCACATCTGGAGTATTGTGTCCAGTTTTGGCTCTCCCTCCCTCTCCCCCCCCCAAGGGTGTGGACAAATTAGAGAGAGTCCAGCAGAGGGCAACGAAAATTATTAGGGGGCAAGAGCACATGACTTATGAGGAGAGGCTGTGAGAACTGGGCTTATTTAGTCTGCAGAAGAGAAGGATGAGGGGGGTTTGATAGCAGCCTTCAGCTATCTGAAGGGGGGTTCCAAAGAGGATGGAGCTCGGCTGTTCTCAGTGATGGCAAATGACAACAAGGAGCAATGGTCTCAAGTTGCAGTGGGGGAGGTTTAGGTTGGATATTAGGAAAAACTATTTCACTGGGAGGGTGGTGAAGCACTGGAATGGGTTACCTAGGGAAGTGGTGGAATCTCCATCCTTAGAGGTTTTAAGGTCAGGCTTGACAAAGCCCTGGCTGGGATGATTTAGTTGGCGTTGGTCCTGCTTTGAGCAGGGGGTTGGACTAGATGACCTCCTGAAGTCTCTTCCAACCCTAATCTTCTATGATTCTATTTCCCCTGGTTGTCTTCCCCCAAACCATGAATACCAGAGTCTTCCTCTGTCTTGTTTGGGTTGTTCCTCAGCCAGCTAGCCCTAGCCTCAGATGATACACTGAGTGAGTGAATTGTTCAGCTGTATCAGCCAGGACAGATAACTGGAGCTCTGTTGCCATTTTATCAGTATATTAGAGACACTGTAGCCTAATCACCCTCATTATGAGGCCATTAGGATGTGTGAGAGAGAGAGAGAGGTGATGCCATAGAACCCCTGTGGTATTCCACGAGGCAGCCAATGGGGCAGAAGAGCAATTGCGAAGCACCTGTTTGACCTCTCTAAAAGAGGAATGGAGTAGCTCAATCAATCAAAGGCCAGGTCTACATTAGGAGAGCTTTTCAGTCTAACTGTATCAGTATACTATAACAGGGAAGTGCTCCTAATGTGGATGTAGCATATACCAACAAATCTGCTTTTGCCAGAAATAAGCTATAGCAGCAAACATTTAATTGTGTGTATAATTTATAAACAAGCTGCATCTACATTAAGGGCTTTTGTCAGCCAGAAATCACACCTTATCACACCCATGACCAGCATAGCTGTCCCAGCAACCTGGGCTAACCCTGTTAGGGACTTCAGATGTGTCAACTGTACCTCATGATCATTGATGTCTATACGGTGCCTTCAGTCCAAAGATTCCAAAGAACTTTACAAACATGCATGAACTTGCCCTTGCAATGTCACTGAAGGGTAGGCAAGCAGTATTTCCATTTTAGAGATGACTAAACTGAGTCACAAGCCTTAAATGACACACCCAAGGTCTTGCAGTGAGTCAGTAGCAGACCTTGGGTGGAACCCATCTGTCAGAACTTAATAATTTTGTGCCTTAACCATGTGGCTGACCTTCCTCCCCAAGGGAAACTTGTTCTTATTATCCAGGTTTGTGGTAAGTGCTGGAAGCATTTAATGTGTGTTCAGTTTTGACTTGGGAGCAAGTAAGAAAATTAGAATAATTTAAGAATTTTGGTTCACTTGCTAAAATGACATGTGCATAAGCTTTCAGCAGTTAGATAATTTCTTTCTTATGCAAATTAAGAAATGGGTCCATTGTAACATTGGCATATGTGTGACATCCACTGAGTTTTTCTTCAGCTGAAATCTCCTTGAACAATTAAGAAAGGAGCTAAAGAATTGCTTGTTTTAAAAATAGTGACTCTGTGTACATCTCAAGGGATGTTGTGAAGACACCAAATTTAAGCAACTCTTTCCTCTTATCCACTGATAAAGCCCATGTAAAATTTTGTTTTTCCTTCAGACAAGTGTTTACATAGTTTAATCTTAATTTGTGAACAAAAAGAGTAAATTATGTTTTAAAACAAATGTCTTAAGTATATTGGAGAAATTACAAACAGGAAACCACAAAGAAATGCAGCCCATGACATGAATTTGAGAGAGGCTGGAAACTTTCAGAGCTTCACTGGTTTAACCAGTTTTTTTTTTTCTCCTAGAAAACAGTATAACTTAAAACAGTTCTGAAAATCTCCTCTCACTGTAACTAGTATTGAATCACTAGTTCCAGCAATAGTGTCAAGGACCAATTGGCCCTTTAAGGAGAATCAAGGCCTAGGTTGCCCAGGATGGCCCTCTGAAGACTCCCCGGAGTCTAGGTGGCTGTCCCAGGTGGCTGATAATGGTGCACCTGCACCCTATAAAAAGGCTGCCTGAGCTCAGTTGGGGAAAAGCTCTCAGGAGGAAAGTACCTCTGATGAAACGAGAGACCAGGTGGATGAGGTAATATCTTTTATTGGACCAGCTGCTGTTGGTCAGAAGAACAAGCTTTTCAGCTTGCACAGGATTCTTCTCAGAAGAGGTTTGTAAGGGGGCAACCCCAGAGGGAGTATGTCCTTGGGCAGGGAACAGGAGTAGCCATGAGGAAGGGAACTGAGAGAGTTCCAGAGAGAGAGAGTCTGTTTCCCAGTTGCCAGGAGCAGGAGTATCTTGAAGGGAAGGAATCTGAGGGAATGTCTACACTGCAGCTGGGAGCGAACCTCCCAGTGCGGGTAGGCAGATTCGTGCTACTTGGGCGCAGGCTAGCGCGCTACCAATAACAGTGTGGACGTTGGCGCTCGGGTCTCTCAAGCGTAGGCAGGTCAAGTGGACTTACTGGGTGTGAATCTGTCTACTTGGGGTGGGAGGGTTGCCTCCAGCTGCAGTATAGACATATCCTGAGACTGTTTCCATGAAGAGAGAAGAAGAGTATTCTGGGAGAAGGAATCAGAGACTGTCCCCCCCGGTGAAGGAAGTGGGGTTATCTGGAAGAAAAGGAACCAGCGATTGTTTCCAGGAGAAGGGAAGAGGACTCTTGAAGGGAGGAGCCAGAGGTCATTGTCCAAAGCTAGCTGCACTGACTGCAGGATGGTGGATCCCCTGGGGGTTCCTGAGTAAGATCTTGCTTATGTTTGTGTTAATTTATGATGTCAGTGAATGAGGCCCTCCGAAGGGGGGGCACTCTTTGATACAGAGATTTGTTTGGACTGGCCTATACCTGGCTTGGGGAAACTAAGGCAAGGCTTGCCTGTGGCACCAGTCCCGAGTGCTAGGGGACATGCAGCCAGAAGCAGCGCATCCACACGGAGAAATTGAAGTAGATATTTTTAAAACCTGTTTTAAAAATTTAATATTTACTATCCAAGGTCAAACTAATCCATGTAGTATATTTTTCTTAAAGGAAAAAACACTTCAAATCTATTGGCTCCGCCTCACAAGAAACAATATAATATATTCGGGTCACTTCCGTAACAAAACGGACTTCAGCTGCAAGCTTCTCAGGGGTTATTTTGGACAGTTTGACGGAAAGAGTTGTCAAAACGTCAAGTACCTAACTTGTGTAGTTCTCTTACAAACAAGTGTTATGCATTATTGATTGGAGAAGTTCTTGTCAGGAAATTACCAGCCTATTCTAATATTAAATAGAACTCTCTTTCATGCAGAATATCAACTGGTAAACCTCTGGTGCTTTATTTTTTAACTAGGGTGGCTTCTCCTAGGGTCTCTCACTTCTTCCCCTGTAGCCACTCTCCCTTTGGAGAAGGAGGTCTGGATAAGATGCTGTTTCATGTGTTGGCCAAAGAGGATCACTTGAGTGCATCGTAGACCACAGTTTTTGGGAGCCATTGCAGTTGAGTCAGAGTGCCACCACTGCTCTTCTTCTCCGCTTGTCTCCCCACCCCCAGCGTAGCCTACCTCCTCACCCCATGCCCAGGTTGAAAGTATTGAGTTAGTGACAATGGTTGGCTCTAAATGTGGTTTGTGTCCAATGTGGCTAATACTCTTAGTAACCATAGCAGCTAAGTGTTTTGCCCTTGCTATTGAGTGCCTTCCTGTAACCAGTTCAGCACTGTTTTTATTGGAGCCTAAACCCCCTCTCCAAATAGCATCTGTGTAAATGGCGTGGGTGGCCCTCCTTCCACCCCAGCATTCTATGCAGAAGACATTTCAGCGTGCATTGTTACATATACTGCTGAGTGGATAGTCTGTGGGTATATGATCTACTGCAGAGGCATGACAGGCCTGGTGTACACTGGGAGAACTTCCCCCAGATTTTAAAATCAGTTCAGCTAAACAGATGTAATTGGCTGGCGCTGTAGTGTAGATGAGAGATCAGGCAGCTTGAACAATTTCAAACGAATGTGTCTCAAAACCATCTCAAGCTGGTTTTGCAACTGGTGTGGTAAAAAATGGTTGTGGACTACCCTAGGACTCCAGCAAAATCTGTTTAGCTGAGCTGGTTTTAAAACCAGTTGGAATTTTTTGGGGAAGATTTCCCCGCATAGATGGGCCTGTGTGTTACATGCTCAGATTTTCCCAGCACACATAGCTAGCTACAAACATGATTAAGAATTGTGGTTGGTACAAATTCACGAACACTTGACACATGACTGTTTTGGGAGGAGGCAAAATGCTGCGGTGTGGGCACATTTCAAATGAGTGTGCTGTTCCCACATTAGATGAGCACCACTAACTGGTGAAAAATATCGCCGATTGATTTTTATTATAGACAGGGCACGACGCTCATCCCTCTTTTACTAGGCACAGAGCTGGAGTTCTGGTCTTGAACAGAGATCCTTGGCTCAGGAGCACAGTGTGTGCTGCAACTAGACTGCTTGGAAACTTTTGTAAACAAGGGAAACTGTTCAGGGAATTTTTTCAAAAGCCAAAGCGTTTTCCCTTTAAAAGAATAGCTGTCACTTTAAGCAGATCTGTGTTATGGTTAAACTCCTCTAATCTTTATTACATGTCAGTATAAAAATGCCCTCAGTAATATGACCCAGCAGTTCCTTGAATGCTTTGCTAAACCAGTTGGGGCACCTCTATTTCAGCAAAAATCTGTTAAATAAATAGCCTTGGTGCATGGATAATATTGTTGCAGTTTATCCTCTTTGGTTTGAAAAGGTATTTGGTGATCTGTGCTCTATTAACTTTTCAAAATAAAGCATAATTTCAAGAGATTCAGTATGTCCCCACACATGACCCTGGCCAATTTTAAAATAGGATTACTTGGAAACATGCAGATTCTGTGGAAGTCTCCTTTTCTTTGTTCTGTGCCTTCCACTTTTTTAAAGAAAATAACTTGAAATTTATAGGTGCTAAAGAAATAGATTGTGCAAGATGTTAAGAAAACTATGTGAATTGCTGAACCACAATTTGCCTTGTTAAATTAGGATCATTACCACATCAAGTCAGTAACTACGCAAGCATTTTAATGTCAGTTCTAATTTATTCTGCGACTCTTGTCACTTTCATATTCAGGTTCAAAATGTTCGTAAAAGCTTGCTGTATATCATGGGTATTCAGCATTCAGAGTTTGTTGAGTTCCTCCAGGCAGGCACTGTGTGAGCAAAGCACCTAGCTTTTGAAAAGCCCTTATTTAGGGGGCACCTAGCAGTCATTGTGGCAGGGGCAGCGAGTGGGGTAAGAAGAGAAGCTGTAAAAAGCCAAAAGAAGAACAGGAGTACTTGTGGCACCTTAGAGACTAACAAATTTATTAGAGCATCCGAAGAAGTGGGCTGTAGTCCACGAAAGCTTATGCTCTAATAAATTTATTAGTCTCTAAGGTGCCACAAGTACTCCTGTTCTTCTTTTTGCGGATACAGACTAACACGGCTGCTACTCTGAAACCTGTAAAAAGCCAGCTGCAGGGCAAGGTGGGACCATTTCCAGGCAGAAAATGGACTCTACTTTGATTCCATCCCTTTTGTTTTTCTTTTTCTCACTGAAAGGCAAGGAGAGGCAGGGGAAAAGGAGAGGAAGAAAACCGAGAGAAAATGGAGAAAGGACAACAGAGAGAGTAAGAATATGCTATGACTGGTAAAGAGAAGGCAATGAGCTACTCAGTATTGAAGCTAATGAAATGGATTTTATTTAAACATCTTACATTGTATATTGCATTTCTCTAGAAAACCTCTCGCAGCTGTTACCTTGTGTAGGAAGGGAAGGGTCTAGCATGATGCTATTGTATCACAATAACTCCCTCTAGTCAGGCATGTAACTAGATTAATGGAGCAGGTCTCGGTGAATGACCAAATCAGCACTGTAACCACTACATAAGTGTGTGGTTGACAGAGAATACAATAATAATGCAGATCTGCCATCAATATAGCTAGGTAAACAAGAAAAATGTTGCTGGGCACAATAGTAACCAGGTGGGTGGAAACGGTCTATCCTTGTACTGTCTGATGTGACTTATGTGGTGGTCCAAGACAGGAAGATGTACTTAAATTGAATACTACAGAGGTATGTAACATTCTTCCTTCCCTCCCACCCCCCGCAAATTTGAAGCCCTGTTACTGCAACACGGGCCTGAATTATGAAAAGTCGGTAACCTAACCAGCAGTATTGATCTGCGTAGATACAGTTTATAGTAATTGGCATGGGGTCTCCGTATTCCACAGTGATACATAAGGGGTTTATTTCTCTTTTCTGTTTACTTGGTGGGGGAGCATAAAAGGCATTGGTGACCTTGTTTGTTTAGATGACAGATCAGTTGTCCTTGTTGCCAATGCCTCGATGTGAGATACTTGGGCTTTATGAGAGTTACGATGAAGTGGTGTCTCTGTGGATGGTAGCATACTTGACTGACTTCTACTCGGGTGTACAATTCCCCTGTCCCCAGCAAAGGCTCTGAGTCCTGCTGACCCTGCCTCGAGCTATTTTTGCAGACCACTCGCACCACGCTTGGGTTGTGCCAGATGTTTTTGCTGGAGAGAGAAGCATGATGCCTCCCTTGAGGCTAGACATACTGCCTCCGCAGCCTGCTCAGGCCCTGCTGGCCTTAGCAGATATGATCACCTGTGTGGTGCTGGCAGTTTACTACCTGGCCAGACAGGCTGAGTAATAAGAGCACACTGGTGGATAATACTTCCATGAGTAGAATTCTTTAGATGATTGTAAAGGCTAGGAAAGTAAATAGAGCCTTTAGGAGGGATTAGAGGGTATAAGTTACAGTACATTTATCAACGTGCATGTTTCTTCAGCTCTCTTCATCTTGTCTGATCTATCAGGTCTAGCTGCGTGGCTTCCCTGGTGTCTGAGAGTGGGGCTTTAAGAGCTGTCTGTTGCTCAGCCCAGTAGGACTGAAGTAGTGTTAGCAGATTCAGAGAAACACCTGGAAAAAGGACAGCATACATCAGTTCTCCTGTTGAAGGGCAGACACTTTCTGTCTGTCACTTGAAATTTGGAGTTGGGAATTGTGTGAATGGTCAGAAAGGGTTACTGGAATAAGAGGGGAGCAGGTAAAATGAAAAAGAAATTGAGGGCTGGGGGTGGTGGACAGAGTGAAAGCCTAATGTAGTGGGGAGGAAAGGGAGAGAGGAATAGCACATCCCCAGAGGCTTTGTCTTCACTGCCAAAAGTGAAGCAGTAGTTATAATTTCTGTAGTCAGCCTCACTTCAGGACCTGGAAAAGGTCTGGAACAAATTATTAAATCATCATTTTGTAAACAGCTAGAGCATAGTGGGGTTACAAGGAATAGCCAACATGGATTTGTCAAGAGCAAATCTTGTCAAAGCAACCTAAATTCCTCCTTTGACAGGGTTATTGGCCTAGCGGGGAAGCTGTAGGTGTGATATATCTTGATTTTTATTTTTATTTTTTTTGTTGGTAAGGCTTTTGATACAGTCCCACACAACATTCTCATAAGCAAACTAGGAAAATGTGAGCTAGGTGAAATTTACTGTAAGGTGGGTTGCACAACTGGTTGAGAGATTGTCCTCAAAGAGTAGGTATCAATGGTCTGCTATCAGACTGGGAGGGTGTATCTAGTGGGGTTCTGCAGGGGTCAGTCCTGGGTCTGCAACTAGTCAATATTGTCATTAATGACTTGGATAATGGAGTGGAAAGTGTTCTTTTAAAGTCTGTAGATGACACCAAGTGGGGAGGAGTTGCAAGCACTTTGGAAGACAGGATTAGAGTTCAAAACAACCGTGAGAAATTAGAGAATTGGTTTGAAATCAACAAAATAAAATCAATCAGGACAAGTGCAAAGTGCTACATGTAGGAAGGAAAAATCAAATGCACCACTACAAAATGGGGAATAACTGGTTAGGTTGTTGTACTGCTGAAAAGGATCTGGGGGATCACAAATTGAATGAGTCAACAATGTAATACAGTTATAAAGAAGGCTAATATTCTGGGGTGTAATAACAGGAGTCTTGTACACCTCTCCCCGATATAACGCTGTCCTCGGGAGCCAAAAATCTTACTGCCTTATATCGAACTTGCTTTGATTCGCCGGTGTGCGCGACACCCCCCCCCACGCTCCCCCGAGCACTGCTTTACCGCGTTATATCCGAATTTGTGTTATATCAGGTTGCGTTATATCAGGGTAGAGGTGTATGTAAGACATGGAAGTTATTTATCCCACTTGACTTGGCACTAATGACGCCTCAGCGGGAATACTTTGTCCAGTTCTAGGTGCCAGACTTTAAAAAAGATGTGGACAAATTGGTGAGTCCAGAGGAGAGTAACAAAAATGATCCGAGGTTTAGAAAACCTGACCTGTGAGGAAAGGTTAAAAAAATTGTGCATGTTTAGTCCTGAGATTAGAAGACTCAGGACTGCTAATAATCTTCAAATCTGTTAATGGCTATTATAAAGATGATGGTGATCAATTGTTCTCCATGTCCACTGAAATTAGGACAAGTAATGGATGTAATCCACAGCAAGGGAGGTTTAGGCAATTTATTAGGAAACACTTTTTAACTATAAGGGTAGTTAAATGCTTGAATAGGCTTCCGAGGGAGGTTGTGGACTCTCCGTCTTTGAAGGTTTTTAAGTACAGGTTAGAGCAGACAAACACTCGTCAGGGATGATCTAGATTTACTTGGTCCTGCCTCATTACAGGGGGCTGGACTAGATGACTTCTGGAGGTCCCTTCCAGGATGGTTTCCAGGATTCTGTGCTTAGGCAGTCTTGTCCATTTACAGAACTTGGGCATTAAATGCATAGAACTACATTAATTTGGTGATAGGGATTCATGCTTAAATTAAAAAAGGCAGCAAATTCAAAAGTTAGTGTTCTAGTAATACTAACCCTCATTCACATGGTTTTTGATTAATGGTATGGCTGTTAAATGATATAGCCTGCACAGTGTGCTTTGATAATTCTGAGGGTATGTCTACACTAGAAACACAAGTCAATCTATATTCGGTCGACTTACATTTACTGCAGTAATTACTGCGGTGGTGCATGTCTACACTACTCTCCTTAGTTGGTGTTGCTTGTCCTCACCTGCAGTGCTTCCTCCGACCTAAGAGGGGCAGTGTGGAGAGCTGAGAGCCCAGACTTCCAGTGGGCGGCTCTCCCCCTGCTCCCCATTCCCTGCTGGGAGCTGGAGGAAAAGCCTCCCAGGGCTTCTCGGCACCTCCCCGTTCCCCACGCGGAGCAGTGGGAAAGCTGCCTGGGGCTTCTTGGCGCCTCCCAGGCCCCGCTGGGAGCTGGGCATCCTTGTCAATTTCATGGCTCAGGAAATTGACATGGCTGCCCACCTCTGGCTCGCCCCCGCTTGCAGCTGGGAGCAGGATCCAGCCACCCATCTTCTCATCCTGGCTCCAGCCAGGCAGCTCTCTGAGGGTGGGGGTGGGGGCTGAGCTATAGCTGTGACAAGACAGCCAACAGCTGATGTAAGGAATGCAGTGTCTACACAGACGAACTACACCGACATAAGCCTTACACCTCTCGTGAAGGTGGAGTTATGGCAGTGTAGTAGGGCACTTATATTGGCGGAGGAAGGCTGTAGTGTAGACACTGACATAATCAGGTCGATGTAAGATGCCGTACATCGACCTAACTGTGTAGTGTAGACCAGCCCTAAGAGAACCTTAACTTTTCCATCTGGGTCTTGTTTTAATGTAACCTTTGTTTTGTTTTTTTATAGGCTCTTATTTAAGCCTAGTATTTCAGACTTTACTTGAAAGTTGATGCAAAAAAAAAAAAATCATCCTGTTTAAAACAAATCTGTATTTAAACTAAAGAACATCTGTTGGAATAAGGAATTATGCTGAAAAGCATGCAACTCTTGCAGCATTATTTTGTATTTTGAATTGTATTCCATAATAATTCTGACTTCACCAGAGACTCCAGCAGTGATGTTAGCCAGGATTCTATATGTTCTGTCTGTCGTCAAAATTATAGATTATAGTGAGCGTTGCCAGAATCCTAAATGTCATTGGTGATTGTAGTACATTGCTGAGGAAATTCTGCAAAAAAGAGCCAGAGTTTGGAAATTCCAAGAAGGCTGTGTTGAATACTATATTGAAGGGTAAAACCTTTCTGTTTCTTTTGAAAGCCCTTTGAAGTCAGAGGGTAGAGCTTTATAATAGTAAGAGTGCTTTCTCAATTGTTGGTCTTCTAATATATTAGCACCGCTTCCTGCTGTGACACTATCCAGATTGCATCCAACAAGTTGGCATGATGATATGAAGCGGGTTATTGTAGCTGTAATGGGGCCATGAAAATTATTTGGAAAAGGATCAAAAAGGAAAATTTCAAGAAGGAAAAACAAATGTGATACCAACAGCTGTGGAGAACTGCTTTTGTTTGTTTAATAAAATATACCTGTCAGGAACTGTGTTCACCATGAAAGCGGATTAGAGTCCAGAAACTTCAACAAACCATAATAATCTCACTATTCGTTGCACAATCTTTTAAAATAGGTGATGGCCAGATTCTGAGATTAAGATAACAGTATATTACAAGTAGGAGTATTCTTTCAGTGTAAGAACTTCCTTCATTGTTGTCAATATGAGGAGGAACATCATGGAATATTTCAAAGCTGGTAAGTCTGTATGAGTAAATACAAGTAAACTAGAAGTTTCTTGTGATAGGACAGGGTGAAGAGGCCTATAATGGCCAAACTTTAGAGGAAATGGGAATATCAACAGTATTTGCTTGAATCATAGGTGAAGAGATGAGGTTTAAGATGCATGGAAAAACTATTATAGCTCCATTGAATCCAGTGGAGTTCTGATAGTTTACACCAGCTGAGGATCTGCCCCAGGGAACTTATTCTAGCTGGTGGAGATGGTGCATGGGAGAGATATGAAGCTCACTCAGGAGAACTGGGAAATGAGGCAGAAATACTTGAGGAGCATAAGTAAATAGCCAAAGAAGAGTGAAGTGATTGAGGGAAATTCTCTGGTAGATCTCAAGTACAGAAGTGTAGTTGTACTCTGGACTTTGAATTGATTAAGAAGTTAGTGGAAGCTTCAGGACGGGGATGAGATGTGCCCAAAAGTGGGTGTCACTTTGTACATTGGTTGTTCTGAAACACAGCAGCATAGGCCAAACACCACTTTTAAGAGCACCTGTGTGGTAGCATGGAGTATCTTCGTGATGAAGAGACCAGAATTACTGGCTGATAAGTAAAACAAATCAAACAAATATTGAAAATAAAAAGCTATCTTTTTAATTAAAAACAAAAAGGAGGTAGGGGACTCTCACTGGCTATGAACTTGCTATGCAATGTGAAAAGTCAGTGCGTTTGTGAGCTTCAAGAGACTAGACAAATTAGGAAGGTGATCGACCCTTTCTGAATGCAAATAGTGATCTAGACTACTATGTGCAACTAGGTTATCTCAGTAGCAGAGAGTTGCCAACAAGGAGGAATTCAGTGAAAAGCAGCAATTACCTGAAAGTTTGGGAGTGTTAAGCTATGATAAAGATTAAGAGTAAACATATATCTTAACTAAGTCACTTAAGGAAAAAGGGAGGATTGAGAGATGTAATCCTCTGTATTTGAAGGGTGTTGACACCTGTGATGGAAGAGGATTTGGATGTTGGGGTCCAAAGTAGTATCACTAGACCTAATGGGATGAAACTGACTGAAGGAAATTGGGCACTGAGTACTAGGAAGTGTTTCCCAATAGGTAGGCTTATAGGACAGTGGAATAGACTCAGCAATGAAGTGGTGCAAGCTCCATTGTGTGAGTTAACAAAGCACTGGAGAATAGACTAGAGGAACAATCATAGCTTGGTTGTGGGATGAACAAAATGACTTAATAGAGCTTTTCGCTCTCTAAATTCAGACCTCTATGGGTTATATAAACTGCTCTATCGTTAATGAAAATTAAATTACCAATAAAGGGGAAACGGCAGAGCAAAAAAACACTCAAAAGTTGGTTCTATTCAGCTGTCCCACTCGGGGTTAAAAGTTCTTTTCATCTTTCTTAGCTCACCAGTTGTTTCCAACTCAGAGTTGAGAAACTCATTCTTTCTGGAAAAAAAATCTTTTCTCTAGCCGTGCTGTATACCCAAAAGAGGAAAAAAGTACAAACTTAATTCTGTACAACCAATCTCCTGTGTTATATTTCTCATAAACTTCTGTAGTTACATGGGTAACCAACTTAAAACAACTAAAAAAAATTGTATTACATTAGATTGATTGGAAAAAAGCACGTTCAGTAGCCCGCCTGGCTATAGAACACTGTATAAAGAGGAGATTAGAGGGACCTGTATAGTAGTAGCCTGCCAGAATTCTGAAAGAAAGTGCGTAGGAGGCCAGTAATGGGAGCAAAACCAATGTCATATACATTTTTAACTTACTGGAAACTTTACTTATCAACCTTTCCTTCCAGTCCCTAGTCTGACACTCCTACACAAAAAGTGATCAAGGTAGACTCTTGAAGGCCAAAAGGAGTATGCTTATGGTGCTGAGTATTGCAGAAAATCTGGGTATGATAAATACTCAACAATAAAAAGGCCACCACTCCATTTGGCAGCTGGCTTGGTAGTTTCTGCAAGCAGACCAAAGGCTGAATGGCCCATGGAACCTGACCTCCACTATTGTCCTGAGAGTTAGGAAGGATGGTCTCATGGATAGTGCACTCCTACTGGGATGTAGGAACAGAACCCAAGTTTCCCAGCTTAGCCACACACACCTTGTTTGACTTTGGACACCCTCTCTATGCTGAGCCTCAATTCCCCATCTGTAAAATGGGGGTAGTGCATTAATGATTGTGAGACGAGGACCATATAACTACCTTGATAGACACCATGCCAGTGATTAAATAATTTAAGAGCAGTGTGGGAAAACTTGAATTGCTTCTGCCTGTACTCACCTTTTCTGTGGTTAAAGGAGACAGATAGCCACACTTCACCATTACTAATTTCCATTAAAAAACAAACAAACAAAAAAAAAACGAAACAAAAAACAAACAAATCCCAAACGTAAAAGCTGCCAGAGCAGTTTGAATACCCTCCCTGCTTCCAATAAAGGAAGTAAATTGAGTTCTAGTAGAATACACCTCTACCCTGATATAACGCTGTCCTCTGGAGCCAAAAAATCTTACCGCGTTATAGGTGAAAACGCGTTATATCGAACTTGCTTTGATCCACCGGAGTGCACAGCCCCACCCCTGGAGCACTACTTTACCGCGTTATATCTGAATTTGTGTTATATCGGGTAGCATTATATCGGGGTAGAGGTGTATTTCTGTTACGGAAATATTTCTAGATTTGAAGTCACCCTGTTCTTCTCTTGGTCCCCCCTTTTTTAATTAAAAACATTTGGTTAGCACTGTGAATTCAGTTGTGTAAAAGAATAGTTACTAAAAGTAAATAAGTAACAATTATTTTATCAAATGAAATAAGTTTCACCCATGTCACCGATCAGAGACAAAAATGAACACAATGATAAAAATTGGTTAGAAAGACCGAGGAAATAACAAGGACAGTGAAAGAGTAGAAATAATTGACTTAATTTTCTAGAAGGCTTTAGATCTCTTGGACATTAGTTTCTGATGCAGTAATGTAAGCAGCTGTGGTATGGATATGAGACACACAGTTGCATTAAAAAAAGGCCCAGAGATGAAGGT
The DNA here is from genome assembly GCF_013100865.1 of Trachemys scripta elegans. NCBI lineage: Eukaryota > Metazoa > Chordata > Testudines > Emydidae > Trachemys > Trachemys scripta. The sequence goes on from NC_048300.1 coordinate 197,117,305, forward strand.
CAAAGTTAGCAGTAAATGGTTACAGATTTTGTAGGAGGGAGGTGACAAGAGGAGCGTCACAGGAAATGATGTTAACGTGACCCTAATCACATTCAAACGGTATCAGTGACTTTCAGGATTAGCTATGTGGCCAGGTTTATAAATCTGCAGGTGAGACAAACTAATGTAATTATAATAAAATATTAACCCAATTGTGATACTGTGTCCAAAAAGACATGTAGAGGAAACAGGCATAATTAACAGGATGGCTTCTGCAACTTACTGTAGAATAATGTGGAGTAATGTGGCTAGAAACTGAACGTTGGCAAATAGAGATCATGTTTTTAAATGGTCACAAATTCCAAAACGCTGATCAGGAAAAGGATCTGGAGTTGATCATTTAAGGAAATTTGATAGCCTTCTTAAAGCCTGGGAAGAAAGCAAAGAGTACCGGGATGACTAAATACCATCCAAATTGGAAGAAATCTTTGTCCATGTGTAAAGACTAGGGGGACAATTTTGGGCCCCATATTAGAGAAAGGATCCTGAAGAATTGGAGCAGGAAAAATGAAAAGGAGCAAGCAGGATGGCAAAGACCAGGTTTGTTAAATTTAAGCCCTAAAGTTAAGTTTCAGGAAAAATATGAGGGATTGATAGCAAGGAATGCGAATGGAAATAATGACACAGCCTTTACTTTAGCAGTTGCAGCTGCTCCCACGGTCATTATCAAAGGAAAAATGAAGGAAGCATGCTGGAGACTTTTAAAATGTTGAGATGGACCCAGAAGAAGGATGCCAAAACAAACTTCCTGAGATGGCAACTAACTCTAAAACAAGAGGGCAAAAGTGGAAGCTGTGTGTATAGAAGAGGCTACCCAAGGTAGCGGTAAAGGGCATGACCCACCAGAAAATATCCTCCTCATAAAGACTCTGGGAAGTGACTCCAGAGGCATGCCTGCTTATCTAGAGAAAAGGTAGATCTGCTGTGTAAAGTGCCAAAGATTTGTGTATTAGGGAGATGGGGTACGCTCAAATGAGCAGCACAGCTGGTGTCACGGGACAGAGGAGAGTCCATGCAAATGAGCTCCCACAAACTCTGTCTTGGAGCTGTGAAGCTTGCAAGAACTAGTTCAGCCTTAGGGCTGAAGTGAACTCGTGCAAAGTTCATGGATATGGAGTTGTACAGTTCCAGCTTAAGGGCTAGGGGCATATTGAAGGCTTTGTTTTTGATTCTCACGTGGGATGGGTGGTGTGCGGGAGAATAGCAGCATCCCTGTCTCCTGTCGTCAAAGGTGGACTGGGAAGAGTAATTGTCAAGCGTCATAGTCCTTTTCTTTTGTCTGCTCTCTGAAACAATATAGAAATATTGGGGCATTGCAATAATGAAATTCTTCTTGGCTCACAAGTCAGATCCCACGCTTGTGTTAGAATGTCTGGGATTGTACTGAGCACACTTTATAGTAAGACTTCAAATGAATTGGGAATTCACTAATCTCATAGTAGAATCAGGCCTCTTCTCTCGAAGGTGAGAGCTTGTCTGCACTTGTGGGGACAAGAGCGTTTGTATCTTTCTGATCTCCTCAACATCTTAACCTGCAAAACCATTCTTGTGGCCTACGGATGAGCTTGAATGCAGACGGACATTTTACAAGGCCCCTAGATGAGTTGTAATGGTGGGAAAATGATCCTTTCAGCCGCTTCCAGGAGAGTGAATCTGCTTAAATAGCAGCTGGATCTCAGGCTGATGTGTTTGTTATATTAGGATAATAGATCCAGATCTTGAAAAAATCTACTTGCCTGGGGTAAACAGGAATCTTTCCTGGACAAAGGTCATCTCAGCTTTCATTTAAAAAAAAAAGTTGTCTTTTATGATTAACAGCCTTCCAACCACTAAGTGTAACTGATGCTGTGATGGCTACCTTTATTTCGTCCCAGTGCAGGAGTAGGGTCCCCTGAGGGGTGTCACCCTATGCTGTGTAGTAGAGTTTTGGGAAATGCCAATCTCTTGAGAAAGTTCCCATCTGGGCAAACCAGCCCAGACAGGGCTCTGTGTGGGGCTCCTGACAACTCTACAGAGGATTCTGTAGAGGGGAGAGGCACTGCTCCTGATATTACTGTCAGGAGGGATAGCTCAGTGGTTTGAGCATTGGCCTGCTAAACCTAGGGTTGTGAGTTCAATCCTTGAGGGGGCCACTTGGGGATCTGGGGCAAAATCAGTACTTGGTCCTGCTAGTACTTGGTCCTGCTAGTGTGAAGGCAGGGGGCTGGACTTGATGACCTTTCAAGGTCCCTTCCAGTTCTAGGAGATGGGATATCTCCATTAATTTTTTCTTCTTCTCTCTTTTGTAATTGGCTGGAGGTCTGGAAAAGAGCAACATTATTTTTTATTATAATGGTGCACAGAGGCCCCAGTTGGGATCAGTGCTGTACAGCTATATAGTAGAGAGAGTCTGTGCCCAAGAGAGCTTGCACTCCAGGGTTGTAACAAAACTCAACAAAAACAACAAAGAGTCTGGTGGCACCTTAAAGACTAACAGATTTATTTGGGCATAAGCTTTCGTGAGTAAAAACCTCACTTCTTCGGATGCAACAAGCAGGGGAAGTAGGGCAAGGTAACAATGTGAGCATGTTTTCCTGTCTGCACAACGTAGCTTGCCCCCTGCCTAATCTCAGCCTTATGTCATCCCAACAGAGGGCTGTGAAGGATTGAGTGAAGCCTTCTTGCTTTCCCAGCAAAGGGCTCTGGATAGTGGAGTGACGGGTGTGTGTGTGTGTGTGTGTCTGGCGTTCATTTATTGGGGATGCTGCATTAATTGGAGATCAGGGTTTAACCAGTGGATGACTGGAGTTTTTGGGCCCAAGCAGTGGGAGTATCTGACCAGTGGAAGACCCTGTAAGAGGTGGTGTGGCAGGTTGGCTTAGTGCTTAAATTAGGAGGTGTTGGTCAAACTTTAAAAGCCCTGGATAAATCTGTTCTGAACACTGAGGTTTTCCCCCTCTCACCAACATACTCACAAAGGAAACATCTCAAAACAAATAATGAAGCAGTGTTATTGTAAATAGAGGGGGGTAGTAACCAAAACCTTGGGGTCAAACTCACCCAAAGATTGGGAACATTTGAATCCTGATATTGCAGCTGCTTCTGTAATGGCCCTCAAGCAATGGTGGTAATCCCGTAACTTTCAAGCTTGGGCTCATGCACTTCTAGATCGACTTTCTCTGCTTTTGCATGATTGTTTTGTAACTTGGCTGTCTTATTTTGCTGTTCCATTCTGTAGAATTAAAGCTTCCAGCGACACTGGAATTTTAGGTTGTGCACTCTTCTTTTCCAAGCCTTTTTCATGCTGGTAGTAAAGTTGACATTACTTTTTGCAATTTGTTCAATTTTTCTTCACATTAAAGGGACAATACTCATTTGGTGTAGGCTAAGTGTCCATTTTTAATTGTATTTGTATTATGGATTTATAGTGTGCAGTTGTCTTAAATTAATGTTTTGAAATGGAGGATTCCCCAGGGAAGTGTTTGTTCTGAAATGAATCTCTATAAGGCTTAGTTTACATAGTATGTGAGCAGTAATGTGGAGGCCTTTTGTAAATACAGTAAGATGCTTACTAAGCTAGTTGCTTTTGTTTTGTAGGCAAACAGGATTTAAATACTTATGTGCAAGAGCTGCAGAATGGGTGTAGGGAAGGGGTATGAAATGTAATTTAATCTGTTTGCTGCTATAAACCTTGGATAAAGGGCTGTTGGCTCAGTGATCAGAGCTTTCTAGGTCTGTGCCATGTTTAAATGTTTAATATATAAAATAAAGAGTTTATTGTTTGTTCAATGTCTTGGGGCTAAAAGAGAGCCTTGGCTAAAGTGGCATGTCTTGGAGTTCTGTGTGATGTCCTAATTGATTGCATGGCATATTTATTCTTGGTGGCATATTGGTTTATTTTGTAAACTTAAAATTGGTCATGTGAGATGTACATTAAAGTCATTTGATATAACTATTTAACTTGCAGGCCATGGTCTGTAAAATGGATGTAAGAATTTGGAGATCTCATGTGGATTTTCTCTTTAACACTTTTGATAGGCTTTTATATGATCTGGATGAATTTCAAGGTCTAACTTATCTCTAACATGGTTGTATGTCCATATGCCATTTGCTAAAGGAGGTCATTGGATGCTACAATATGTTGACTTTAAGAGTTTGCTTTCTCAACTTGTCTGATTTGCTGGTTCACTTTGAGAGGCACCAAGGGGGAATCAAGAAGCTATAAAGAAAAAAAACAACCAACCAACCAAACAAAAAAAAACAAATTCCAAGACTCTGCTGTATATCCTTGTCAAAACTACAGATATGTAGTAATTTGTAAGCAAATTCTACAAGGCAGGGGAAATATTAGGAAATTCTTATTTTGATAATACTGGCTTTAAAACTCTCATAACAATGTTGCCTACATTAGGGGAAATATTAGGAAATTCTTATTTTGATAATACTGGCTTTAAAACTCTCATAACTATGTTGCCTACGTCTGCTGACTGATAGTAGGAGTTCTTTGCAGCCTAGTTTGTAGGATGAAAGCTTTCAAATACGATTGCTAACTTTCCCCAAAAGTTATTTTTCAACTGTTCCTAATGTTTTGCCTCTGTGTGAGTAATTGTACAGAGGCAAAGCTTGTATAAAAATAATTTATTGCTGAAGCTTATGGGAAATAAAATCAAGGTTTGCTGCAGAGTTTGATCCTCAGAAATTAAAGTTTCCAATTGCTGACTCAATTAGAATGTCAGTGGGTAAGTGCTTGAGGTCCTGGCATTCATAGGAAGGAGAACCAATTCATCTTATTGGATAGTACTGAGTTTAAGAACATTTATTGGCATAATATAGTAGTTGACTCTGCTATGCATTATCATGTTTATTTAACAACCATTGTCTTGTGTGCAACTTGTTTTTGAAAGTATGGATTGCCTTGCTTTACCTGTCGAACTGCATTACTTTCCAAGCGGCCTTGCGGCTGTGCTTGGTGTTTTTAAAATGCGTACTCCCGCTATATGTTAACATGCAAGGTCTCCAGGAGAAAATGATTTTTCAATGTTATTTAATAGTGATAGAAACCATAAAGACATTCCATAACCAGAAAACCAAAAGCAATGCTAGGGGTTACATTAAGTAAAAACAGAGGAAGGACTGTTCTAATTGCAGAGTCTTCATTAGTGGTGGCATTGCACAAGCCATGTTGACTTTTAGATCACATGTGAGTTTACAAGGCAAACAAAAACTATACATATTTTGTACTTGTAAATCTGAGCAAATTTGATGTGGAGTAGTTGAGAGACGACAAACATTCTACTCTTTAAAAAAAAAACAAAGAAAGAATAGTCATGCTCAGAATTGGTTTTCTTTGCATGCTGGTGGAAACTGCTTTAAGGATTTTTGTCAAGTAAACGTAGTAATTTGTTTTCTTATTGTTGCACAAGGGATTTTGTTCCCATTAGCATTAATGGACACTAACCAGATAAATCCTCCTGACATTGATGGGAAAGGATCTGTTACTATACATGCACTGCTGCAGCAGATTATCTCAGTAGACTAAAGTGGTTCCTGTCAATTGGATGAAAGCCTGACTTTAAAAGAAAAAAACATGCATAGTCTAAGGTTCCTATCGTACGTTTGGGAGCCAGAATATTGTGTTCTGTAGTAACATGGAGATGATGAAGGGATTGTTTATAAAAACAAAAATGAGCCAGACAGTACTCTTAGCGTTAATAGCCTTGTGCCTGAGTGCCTCGTGTTGGAGGCTTTGCTCCCTTATGTATTTTGCTGGAGGACTCTGACCCACATCATATCATGGTTCCAGAGACTTTAGTCTCTTACCACTAAGTACAGCGCTAGTAATGGAACTCTCCCAGGGCAATGATTAACCACTAGGTGATAGCATTAGGCTCTGCTTCTCTGAGGCAAGAGGAATATTTTTTTTTTTAGGCTTGTCCCAGGGGAATAAAGCCCTTGGCTGCACCACTGCTGAGAGAGCAGGAAAGCCTCCTGATGAGTTAGTATACTGCCATGTGAAAATCTAGGCTTTGGTCTTACTTGTCCAGAGGGAATTGCTGTTCAATGGCACAGGACAATCAGCACTGGTAATGAAAGACCAGGGGGATATTATTTGTTGTTTGCTGCTACAAATGTGCTAAGTACTTGGCAGACAGGCATGAAGGCAAGGGACCTAGTTTGCAGGGTTTTACAGTTTTAACAATAAAAATAAAAACTCACTGGTGAACAACTTTTAAAGAAATGTGACATTCACCTTATCTGCATGAATTTCCTTACATTAAACGTAATGGAAAAATTATGCATCTCGTATTTCTTAGTGATTCATTAGTTGGCACGTCTGCAGAGGTGGAAGGCAGGTGGAGGTTCATGGGACTTCACAAACAGGTGTTTTGAGGAGGAGAGGGTGGAGACTCCATTGAACTGGACCTCGATTGGGAACTCCAGGCAGAGGGGTGCCGTCTCCAGTGCTTCTAAGCAGAAAGGTTGTGTTCACCATATACTGATGATGATGTAGCATGAGAGAGTGGACAGAAGAGCTCTTTGGGTGGCGATAAGGATTCCAAAACCTACGGGTTAGGGAGAACTTTTAGGGACAGGTTTTTATAAGCGGGAAGCCTAGTCTTTCCCACTGTATTCGTTGACTTTCTTGAGAGTTTTGAGAAGGTGGCATCTGCAGGATTGGGCCTCAGGTTGCAGAAATCATGGTCTCTGCTGCATTATAATATACAGTAGTGACTTTAAAAATGTTTCTCTTGTCTGGCTGTAAGTAATTGACCATGGAGTATATCTTGTGTGCATGATTAATACACAGAATTAAACTAAAGCATGTGTCATGCATAATCTCTAATATTTAGTTCCCATGACTTGCCTGCCACTTTGCCTTTTCAATTTTACAGTTTCATGTTACCTGCACTTCTGCATCACTATGAAACAGTCCTGCCATTATGCAGATTTCACTCCCTTTTAGGGAAATAACTCTTTGAAAAACCTTATGAATTACTGATCATGTGGGATTGCATTTTCATTATACTTATTACCACTTAATCAATTAAATATATTTTCATCTCTCTCTTTTTGTTGTAAGAAGTCAGGAAAGGGAAGTGTATTGATTACTTGTTTTGAACATACGCATTCAGCAGTCTGGAGTCATTTATGTGTTCAGAATGCACAAGAGCTCAAACATAAAATATTAATTACGTTGTGCTGTATAAAATTAAATGTTAACTAAAAACATTTCTGTAGTCATAGAGCTCTGATCTGAAAAGGATCATGTAAAAAAAACAAATTTCCCTACTCTGGAGTACCATAAAACATATGTTTTTTGTTTTTTTTATAATAAACTTTTTTATTAGATTAAGAGTACTGTAAAACTAATGCATGTCAAAAGAATATTGGCACAACAATTAAACCTCAAATCCTTTTCCCACTTCCGCCATCAGTACATGAGGCATTCATAGTTTAAAAATAAAAAACAACTTCATCTAGGAAGGGCCAGACCAAAAAATCAAACAAAATATGACGCAGTTAAACTGAATGTTGTATTTGTATAATGCATACAATGTAGCTTTTACATGTAGGAATAGATTTTGCCCCCTTATTTGCATTGGATGCCACCATACTTCATGAACAGCCCTGGTCATATCAGTGAGGCTACTTGTGGAATATGGTGGCGGAATTGGGTACAAAACTAAGTGGTGACCTAAATGTACTTCTGGCAATTGTGACCCAAGAACCCTTAAAGCCAAGAGGATACAGTAATATCAAATGAATCTCAAATGAAATCTCGTGTCTTACACTTCACAATGATATTAATAACCGGTATGTACAGATACTATGTAAGTAGTTATGTATATATACTGAAAACATGTTTTTAGTCTGTATCAAAGTATTAATCACCAGCAAAGGTGAAAAACAGGTTTTCTGTCAGACAGGTGGTAAGAAATGTGTATCTCTGTCAGGATGTAAATTAAGCATTGTGCATGCTTAATTAAGCAAAGTGGATGTATATTTCTAGAAGAAGTCGCATCTTAACAAAGAGATGTGAAGTCAACAGGAAAGCAGCACACAAATAAAAACAAGCTATGGGTGGTTATCCTGCCTGTAAACAAAGGCAATTAACTTTCGGGGTATATCTAGAAGACAAAGAAGACACCCACTTATCCTGCACCTCAGAAGTAAACAGAACATTTACATTAATGAAAATGAGATCTCAGCCAACCTTGACTGAAAACGCTGAAGAGGACTTTGGATAAGATACGCTTTAGACATGAGGTTAAGCTGGTAGTTAAGCTTGGTCTCTAGAAAGCATGTTATGATTTTATTTCATATGTGGCCATTTGTTTCCAATATCCATACTATCTCCTGGATCTCTAGTCTTTGATAATAAATGTACATTTATAGTGAAAAGAAGAATATCTGAGTGCTGTGGTGTTAAGCAAAGTGCTGGTTCCGAGCTGATGGTTACAAACTGGTTTGCGTACTGTTCTTTTGGGAACAGCAGGCCTGGTATTTCTGTAAGTAGCCAGGGTCAGGGGCTCGATGTCACAAGGGAACACTTAAAACAGACTCGGGGACAGGGGTGCACCTATTGTTAACCTGCAAGGCAAAGTCAGAGCTGGCATAGCCCAGAGGAGAGTACTTGAGTCGCTTGTGGCCTGAAGGAATTAGGGAGCTGACACCCAGTTAAACACACGGTCCCTTGTGCTGGCGGCAGACACAGTGCTGGGCACTCTGACAACTGTCCAATGATCAGCCAATGGGCCAGTTTTGCAAAGAAACACCATCAACTTAAAAATAAGCACTTTTGTGGGTTAAATCTTTTTTTAGACAAGAGTTGCAGTGATTGGGACTGAAAGATGCTAGTGAAAAAATACTATTTTTCTTTTTTCCCCCCAGTTTACTTTTGTGCATTTGATACATTTTGGATATAGCCAGTTTCACCATTTTCCCTCTAGTCAGTTTCATTTTCCACCAACATAAACAGATGAGAAGAAAAACCCTTAAAATTATTCAAAATTGAATTTGTGTATATTGATCAATTTCAAAACATTCAAGTTGTATTCTCTTAAAGGTATTTTAGATGCAGTTTCTGCTTGTCAATGTACCACTTCTCTGCTTCAAGTCTAGCTCTCCCTACTGTACCTTTGTGTTCTGTGGGCTTGTCTTCACTACGGGGAGTTTGATGCTGCTGCATTCAATGCAGCAGGGGTCGATTTTAGCAGGTCTAGTGAAGTTCTGCTAAATCGACAGCAGAGTGTTCTCCAGGCGACCCCGGTACTTCACCTCTTGGAGACGAGTAAGGAAAGTTGACCGGAGAGTGTCTCCTGTCGACAACGCAGTGAAGACAATGGGATAAATTGACCTAAGTTACGTTGACTCCAGCTATGTTATTCACATAGATGGAATAGCGTAACTTAGGTCGACTTATCCCGGTACTGAAGACAAGCCCTCTGTCTGTCAAGTGCTGTGAAGTGAAACTTTATTAATAAGGGAGTGTTAAGTGGTTAAAAAATGGGATTGGAAATCAGGGCCACTGGGATCTATCCCTGATTCATTTTGTATCCTTAGGCAAGGCACTTTACTCCACTGGGCCTGTAAAATGGGTACTGTTGTACCTGCATGTCTGTTGGACTTTGTGTAAGTACTTTGGGGGTCTTCTGTTGAGAGGTGATATAATCAGTACTTTGCATTTCTGTTATAATCCAGTGAACACTGCTGTACAGCTCGTGGTGCAGAGAATGAAGCTGTGGAACTACACAGGGAGGAGGAGGAGTGTGGAATTGGAGCACAGCAGAAGGCTGTTTTTATAAAAATAAGAATTCCTTTTTCTTCAGAGAGGAACAGACACAATAGAGGCAAAGGAAATGGGAGAGTGAGTCTTGGGGAAAGAAAGAAAGAAAACAACATTCAAAGTTTTTTTATTTTGTTTGTTTGGTTTGTCTTTTGTGTGGCTTGTTTTTTGTTGGCGGTTCTGGTGCTTGCTGTAATTTGCTGGTTGTGTATCCTCAGCCCCTCTTGTTAAGAAAAGTGAATTAGGTGTTGGTAAATGAATATCTCTGCGGGGTCTTGATGTTTTACTTACTCTTGGGCATACAACTTGGTAAACGACTTTGTACTGTGACCAGAATTTTGGTGTGTGCACCAGTAGTGAGGCACCAAAGCCTAGTGGCCTGACTGTCAAGACGATGAACTTCGATGGGTTCCATTGAAGTCAGTGGGTGTCCAGCAACTCTGAAAAACAAGCCTCTCATTTAGATATCTTTGGGCACTCGTGTGTGAACGCGCAGGCTAGTAGTTCCAATAGTTACATTGCCATAGTAGCAGGGGACTTACTGCCATTTTGCAAGACAGGTTTAGACCAATGAGATACATTATATACATTGGTTTAATTCGCCTCAAGATGGCTTGAAATGTGGCGGTAAATATATGTTTGTACCACACAGAATTCTAAAATATTCATTGTATTGTTTAATAGAAAAATTCCTCAGCCTTGAAAAGCCTCTGCAGTTTTACATGCTAAACAAGTCCTTCTGAAGGGAGTGTTCTAAAGCAGATAAGTTCTTCAGACACATCTCCAGAAATGTAAACAGTCATGGCAATACTACAGTGCTTTAGCTCGTTCTCTAAAGCAAGTGCAAGCTTCGTTGGCACAAGCTGCTACTTGTATAGGAAGGAGAGGTAATTATGATGGAACGAGTTCACTTCAGACTTCAAACACTAGGGAGTTAATTTGCTGTAACGTGATTGAAAAAACAAATAAAACTTTTGTAGATTATTTCCTCCTAAAATAGGGATATTCAGCAACTAAACACGTTATGACACAATTTCGTTTTAAACATGCAAATATTCAGACACTATGTCCCCTCTTCAAATGTAAGACTGTACAAAAGATGTGTAGGTCGTTTTACAAATCAGTGAGAGTAACAGTAACTTCATAGCAACACCAAGAGGCCAACTGAAAGGCTACACAAGGGAGACACATTGTCAAGGTCATCATCTGGCACCTGTTACTGCTCTTGTGTTTACTAGGTTGGATCTTTTGGACAACTTGCGTACCACTACCAGTCCTACTCTAGTTTTTGTATGTAACGTTTTGGGAGCTTTTAAAAGAATTGGTAAACCTATGAATATTGTAAAATCACTTATTAACACTCAGACACTATTTGAATAGTCTGGCCTTTTTCATCTATCTATATTCTGATGATATTAGTATCTAGTGCTACTTATTTTCCTGATAGTAGAGTTTTTAATTATCACTATTTCAAACACTCCCCCCCCCCCCAAAACAAAACAAACAAAAAAAAACAACAACCAAAACCCATGATATTTTCCTTTGTGGGACTTACTTCAAATTCACTTTTGTTACTTGTAATGCCTTGCACATTTTGAACACAGTCATGGTTCCATATGAAATACATTTCATATGTTTCCTTACGTCTGGATACAATACTGTTCATTAATGCATTTTTTAAAACCACTTTCTTTGTATTTCCTTTTCAGAAATTGTACTGAAGTAGAGAAATTACTTTTTTCCCTTTAATTTGAACACTATAAAAACAGCTTCGGTTTTAAAGTTTGCTTCTGTATTCTGACATTTTGTGGAGAATTATTTCAATTTAAGGGAAATGTTACATTGTTAAAGTCTCTAGGTCCACTTGAAGATCTATTTATCATAATGGTATGTATCAATAAGATGATTAGAGTTTGAACCATCTTTTCCCCCAGACTTGAACTTTGTCCAGTGCCTTTCAGAAGTTAATCTCCTATTATTGTTTGCGACTTTCACAGTCATTGGAGAACTAAAATAGCAGATCCAATACAGTGATCCACGTGCTATGCCATGGATGAATGTATTAAATGGTCCAATAGAAGAAGAATGGGGTAGAGAGCACTTTATATCTAGGTAACAGGCCGAAATCTCTTCCACGTTTGATAGGGGTGGAAATACTTACCATCTGTTAGCTGTTCAGCCTTTGAAAAAGGAGTTGGATATTCTGACTAATTTCCAATGGATGGTGTCCACAACACCAAACCACCACCTCAGCTGAGAACCCTGTTGGCACTATCATCAGCTGAGGGTTGGCTGGCCATGGAGATTAATGATCATCTCACTTCAAGAAGTTGTTTAACTCATGCTAGAATCTTACGAGTCATAACAGTGTTTAAACTCTTTTGCATAGCTAGTATAGCTATCCCAGTGTCTACAAGGCCCCTGACTTCTGGTCAGCATTTTAGAGATCTGTTTAATCCAACAGCTTTTCAGTCCAGGCAGTGATAGACGATAGACTGCCCTTCTTGGAGCCTTTAATTCACAAATTCAAAGAGTGTGGTTTGCAAGATTAATTTGGCATCTCAAAGATACTGTACCATATCTTCTAATTAAATAAGCTCTTTATACTGCAATTGGTGAATTGCAGAAAAATATAAACCTTAATAAAGGTCTAGTGTGGCAGGTGTCTGATCAGAAATGCTTTGTAGCTAATGGTCTGAAATACTCAGAGGTTGGAAAACTGATCCCCAGTCCCATCCTATCTGACCCACAGTACTTGTATGGAGGAACCCATGGAAATTGTATTTAAAACCCTTTATTAACCATCAGACTGCAGTCCAATGTGCAACGATTTTACTAGCATGTTGCAAAATGTTGGTGATGGCCATTCAGGTCTTGAGTGCTTTAAAAAAAACCCAGCCTCCCCACCCCAATTTGGGTATATGATAGAATCCAATAACTTTAGTTGCTCATAAATGAAAGGCTTGCTGCTTAAATTGAACACAGATGCCTTTATTTCTGCATACTTGCATTTTGGGAATGTGACTAGAAGTCTATGCTATTAAGCTGCTGATTGATGTTACCATCAGATGATGGGGGGGGAGGGGCATAAGGTGGCTGCAGGAACAACTGCAAGCATCTGGAACATACAGTGACTGCCATAAATTAGTGTCTTAATACTGAATTACAGTTAAGTCTAGGGAAGAACTTGTTACTTAATAGTTTTTTTTCATCAGTAGATCTCAGTGACTTACAAAGGAGGTCAGTATCATCCCTGTGTTTCAGATGGAGAAATGGAGGCACGGGGATGTAAGGTAACTTGCCCGTGGTTACTCAGCAGGCCAGTGGTAGTCGGGAATAGAAGCCAGGTGTCCTGAGTCCAGTCCAGTGCTCTATCCACTCAGCCACACTCTGTCCCATTAGTTACTCAGCTACCTCTCTCCAGTGTTGTGAGGATTAATTAGATCTGTTTGTAAAGTGCCCTCAATAATACCAAGTGACATGTAAGTATTATCTGCTGAGGAGCCTTTCTTTCAGAAGACCTCTGATTTTTGGATTGGTCTATCTCGTTGTTGGAAAACAAGATCGAGGGCCTCAGTCTAAACATTTAAATATTGAGATGACTTAGTAAATTGAATTTTATACAGAGCCTTCCTTTTTACATTATGGCAAAAACTGGTGACTGTTATGCCTGACTTTCTTGAATTTATTTATATGCATTGTGCATGTGTGTGTGCAAAATAACACATGTTAAAAATCAGCATTAGAATGAAGGGAACCCAGTCGGCTTGAATCTTTTGAAATTGGTTGAAAGTCGTCTTTGAAATAATGTTCCTTTTAAAACGTTAGCTTTGTGTTCCCATACTGATGTTGAGAAAGGTGCTGCAGCTTGGTAGGGCCTTGAGAGCAGCAACATCAGACACCATGGGCGCTGAGTTTTTCTTTTTCCCGGGAGTGCTCCACTCCTGCTCCACCCTGAGACCCCTCCCCTCCCCCGTTGCCCTGCCCTCTGCCCACTCCTCGAGGCCCCTTGCCGCTTGCAATGCTCTCCACCTTCTCCCAAACCCCTGCTCCAGCCTCCAATCAGCTGTTTGGTGGCGTTACTGATCAGCTGTTTGGCAGCACAGCCAATCAGCTGTGGCTGATGGGGGCTGAGCACCCACTATTTTTTTTCCAGCCCCAGAACACCAACGGAGTCGGCGCCTATGCAGATACACTCAGACCTACCTCTCTTAGCTATTTCCTCTCTTTTCCACTCTGTGTACATGCCTTTCTGTAACCTCTTTGGTTTACGATTAGTAGTAAACAGCTTTCCTCAGGGACTGGGCATGGGTGTGTACATGCATTCCCTCTCAGAGCAGTACATGAGTGATGCTGTTCCTATAAGGTAAACTATACCACTACTGATGTTGACATATAAGCACAGTAAAATCAAAATATATATACACACACACCCCTCTACCCTGATATAACGCTGTCCTCGGGAGCCAAAAAATCGTGACGCATTATAGGTGAAACCGCGTTATATCCAACTTGCTTTGATCCGTCAGAGTGCGCAGTTCCCTCCTCCCCCCCGGAGCGCTGCTTTATTGCGTTATATCCGAATTTGTGTTCTATCAGGTCGCATTATATCGGGGTAGAGGGGTGTGTGTGTGTGTATATGTGTGTGTGTATAATGTAGATGTATTAGGTGAAGTTGGATGTCTACTTCTAGACTCTTTTTTTCCCCAGTTAACAAAATATGCTGCAGCTATCGCTCCAACAGAAATTATGGACGTGATGTAAGAATTTCTGGGTGAAGTTTGATGGCCTGTGTTATGCACGAGATCAGACTAGTTCATAATAGTTTTTTCTGGCCTTAATCTATGAAAACTAATTTCTTCTAGTTTGAAAAAATCTATGCAGTCTCTGTTCACTGGTGGTTGTCTGAAGAGTCTGAGCAAAAACTGTTCATGTAGTCTGTTTTTCAAGAATAAAACATTACAATTTGCCTACAAGTTCTGATCAGAAATATTATGTTCTGATAATTAAGCTAGACATTTCAAACCCCTTTTATATGGAAGATCTCTTTGAGATAAGAGGTTCTAGTGAAGTTTGAAGACAAGTGGTTCTGTATTTTTAAAGTAATAATGAACAAAGTGAATGTGTGTTTGTGTTGGTCTGGGCCTGGAACAGCATGTCCTTTGACATACTTTACTTTCATGTTGCTAATAGTGCATTATAAATTCATGATATGGTATAAAGAGCGTAAAACTAGGAGTTAGCACTCCTGGGTTCTTACCCTACCGCTTCAATTGACTTGTTTGTCACAAGAGAGAGCCTCTAATCATCCTGGCTAATGGAAATTTTTGGGCAGTCTTTGCTGGTGGATAGGGCATGAGGGGGCTTCCCAACCCTTGAGAGACCCTCCCAGCAAGGCCCAGGCACTATGGCTCCATTAAGTCCTCTAAGGACTTTGCTGTTGCTATTGGTTTCATGCGGAAAGAAGTCAGACGCTACAGTGATGGGTGGCAGTATAAAACTCTTAGATAACTAGATTGCAGTCCCTGTGTTCCTTTTAAGTGCAGGGACTGCTCACTTACCATGCTTCAAGACAGTGTTTCTCAAACTTTTGTACTGGTGACCCTTTTCACACAGCAAGCCCCTGAGTGCAGCCCTTATCAATTAAAAACACTTTAAAAATATTTAACACTGTTATAAATGCTGGAGACGAAGCGGGGTTTGGGGTTGAGTCTGACTGGTCATGACCGCCCACATCATAACCTTATGCCCCCCAATTTGAGAACCCCTGCTCTAAGAGCATGACCCACACAAGATTGATACAAGGGACAGCGGGAGGAGGTTCTGGTCCAAATAATTACATTCATGGTGGCATATTGGGGTGCATCCCCTGAGACATGGTCCTCCATTGCAGTTTTCCGCACCACTCCTAAATTGGGCGTGTGACCTCTAGTTCTTTGCCACCTGTTTCAGGGGGATACTGGCTAAAAAATTGCAAAATCCACTGGAATTATGAGAGCACTGGAAAAGCAGAGAGAAAACTGCTACCCCAACTGTTGTGAAATGGTAACACATCAAACAGAGTTGAGAGCACAAGCTGTAAACGGAAAAGAAACAATATTTCAATAAGGTAATGAGGGCACACTTTCAAAAAGGCGCGTCAAGTCCCAATACCTGTTTAGATAGCTTTGTTTTATTACCCGAGCTTTGATATATTTGCCATCTAATTTTAATTCCGAATCAAATGCAACCGCTTAAAATAATTTAAGAAACTTCAGAGAGATGGGAAATGTTCAAATTGCCATGGACCAAAAGGTGGAAACTTATGGGTCAAATCCTCTGGTGGTGTTACTCCACTGACTTCAGAGGGGTTATGCTTGGCCCTTAGCCTTGCCCCTGGAACAAGCTTGAACTTAAAAGATTTGTCTGTCTGTAGTAGTTTAAGTACTGGAAGAGAGACATCTGGAGGAAATATGGAACCACGGTGTTGACTCTACCGCTCAGATTGTAACCAGCTTTTCATTATAGCACTAAGTTAGACTCCGCCTCTAACTTCCTAATGAAGGTTGCTTTCTATAGCCAGCTGTTGATGGAATCTCGACCCACCAATCTATTAGAATTCTTTGAGTGGGTCAATAAACATGTGAACAAGGATGATCCATTGGATATAATGTACTTGGGCTTTCAGAAAGCCTTTAACAAGGTCCCATGCCAAAGGTTCTTAAGCAAAGTAGGCAGTCCTCGGAAAAGAGGGAAGGTCCCCCTATGATCAGTAACTGGTTAAAAGACCGGAAACAAAGAGTAGGAATAAATGGTCAGTTTTCAGAATGGAGAGAGTAAACAGTGGGAACCCCCAAGGATCTGTCCGGGGACCTGTGAGGTTCAATATATTCAGAAATGATCTGGAAAAAGGGGTAAACGGTGAGATGGCAAAGTTTGCAGACGATACAAAATTACTCCAGATATTTAAGTCCAAAGCTGTGAAGGGTTACAAAGGAATCTCACAAAACTGGGTGAATGGGCAAGAAAACGGCAGTTGAAATTCAGTGTTGATAAATGCAACATAATGCACATTGGAAAATGTACTCCCAACTATACATACAAAACAATGAGGTCTAAATTAGCTGTCATCACTCAAGAAAGAGAATTGTGGATTTTTCTCTGAAAACATTTGCTCAATGTGCAATGGCAGTCAAAAAAGCTAACAATGTTATAAAGCATTAGGAAAGGGATAGATTGTATCATACCGCCACTATATAAATCCATGGTACACCTCCACCTTGACTACTGCATGCAGTTACGGTCGCCTTATCTTAAATTAAGATCTATTAGAATTGGAAAAAGTACAGAGACGGGCAACAAAAATGATTAGGGGTACAGCACAGCTTCCATATGAGGAGAGATTAAGAAGTCTGGAACTGTTCAGCTTAGAAAAGAGACAACTGATGAGCCGGAGATATGATAGTCTGTAAATCTGGGATGGTGTGGAGAAAGTGAATAAGGAAGTGGTATTTACCTCTTCACATAACACAAGAACCAGAGTCACCGAATGAAATTGATAGGCAGCTGGTTTAAAAGAAACAAAAGGAAATACTTCTTCACACAATTCAGAGTCAACCTGTGGAACTCATTGGTAGGGGATGTTGGGAAGGCCAAACATATAACAGGGTTAAAAAAATAATTAGATAAGTTCATGGAGGATACGTCCATCAATGGATATTAGCTAAGATGATCAGGGATGAACCCTATGTTCTGGTTGCCCCAAGCCTCTGACTGCCAGAAGCTGGGACTGGATTATGGGATGGATCACTCAATAATTGCCCTGTTCTATTCATTCTCTTTGAAGCCTCTGGCACCGGCCACTGTTGGAAGATAGGATACTGGACTAGATGGCCCATTGGTCTGACCAAGTATGGCCATTCTTGTGTTCTTCTGTAACATGTAAAAAGTTCAGTAGACCACGAAACGTTCAGCGTATTGTAGATGTTAAGGCCTGAAGAGACCATTCCGATCATATAGTCCGTAGCAGCGTACTCTGACCACCTGGATAACACAGGCCTTAGAATTTCACCCAGTTACGCTTGTATTGAGTCATCTCATTTCCATATCCATACATTAGGCCCCGTGTAAATAATTATTTCATAGAGGGCATGTAAACTGCAAAAATGCCCCCAAACTATGACCTTTAAAATATATATTTTTTAATTACCTAAACTAGTCAATTTCAAGGATGTAACTTTGGTCAAAATTGACTACAGTTACTTATAGAATTCGTTTCATCCTTGCAATTGACTAAATTTAGTTTTAAAATTAATTCTGTGGAAAGTGCAGGAAATTTAATTTTTTGCCATTTACACTGTTACGAATTTTCTTTTGGGGAAAAAAAAAGTGATTTACACAGGGCCCCTACCCATTGCCTCATTTGTTCCCCACAGATGTAGTTCATTCACTGACAAAATGTGCACTTCATGTTCTCAGTCCTTTATGGAAAGTGTGCTCTGTTTGTCCTGCCCGGCAAGGTGGATTGATTTATATCATCTTTTCCATTTGTACTTCAGTTATTTTTTAAAGAAAGGTGCATTCACTGGTTGAAATAACCATTAAAATGTTGATCTTCAACTAAATAGATCCTTTACACTACATTTGTTACATATTTTTGCTACCTAGTACACTATAACTGTTTGTTTAAGCAATTATATAACTTAATGTTTTCAGATTCTTACTAATTGTGGATTTTTACTATGTTAGAAAATGGTGAATGATATTGCTCGTTTCCTTGATAACTAACTTCTTGCTCATGATTTGTTTTAAGCTGCATTAGGATGGTAACTAGTTTAATTAACCACAGGCAACAGCATATAATATTTATTTTTATTAAATGTTTTCAATACATAAACTTTTCTTATCAAAACGCGTTTCACCTTTACAACTAAATCATAAATTTAGACTTTAACATGGTTTGTATTAAATTCTGATTTTATTTTCTTTCAAAAGAAAAACTTATAATTGAAATTACAAAATCAAAAATAAATTTTAAATTAAAAAAAAATCCACTTTGTTCCAGAAAAAAATCATTTTTAAAATCCAGCCTACTACCAGGTGAAGTAGGTTGGTTCAAATAGCTTATGAAAAAAAATCCAAATTTGCATCAGGAATAAATTCCCAGACAAGAAATTGTGCAGGTAGTTAAGGTTGTAAATACAGATCAGTTTATAGCATCATTAGGATACTGTACTTTGACATAAAGCAAAATGCCCAAATAAGGAAATGTGGCGTTAACCTTGACATAACTCTCTCTGATTAAACACCCATCCTGCCAGGAAACTTGCATTTCTAAATCTTTCAGTTCATTCAGTTTGACTTTCAAAAACCAGCTTGGGCCATCTTGAAAGTCTTGACTATCATCCTCGTCCTGGTTGGAATCTATGGTCTGATTCTGCTGGCTTTGTAGGGGCACCGCTGTCGCACTGTAGTTTTCTGGATTAATTAGTTTTTGACCCTTCTTTGGCCTGGTCCACACTAACCCCCCACTTCGGAGTAAGGTACGAAAATTCAGCTACATTAATAACGTAGCTGAATTCGAAGTACCTTAGTCCGAACTTACCGCGTGTTCAGACGCGGTAGGCAGGCTCCCCCGTCGATGCCGCGTACTCCTCTCGCTGAGCTGGAGTACCGGCGTTGACAGCAAGCACTTCCGGGATCGATTTATCACGTCTTGTCTAGACGCGATAAATCGATCCCAGAAGATCCATCGCTTACATCTGGACCAGGAAGTAAGTATAGACGTACCCTTTGTGTGGAATTCACTGCTCCTTAACATCCACCTCAGTCCCTCCCTTTTAAATAGGGTTACCATTCGTCCGGATTCCCCCGGACACGTCCGGCTTTTTAAGCTAAAAATAGCATCCGGGGGGAATTTGTAAATGTCTGGACTTCCCCCCATGCAGAGCACGCGCGGCTAACAGTGCTGCTGGCCGGCCGGTGTCACTTACTTGGGGTTCCGACACTCAACCAGAGAGAGCACGTCCTCCTCCTCCCTCCCTCCCTCCCTGCATCGCAGATCGGCTCCGGCACTTTGGAGCTCCTCCCCCGCTGCTGCCCAGCAGCTCAGGCAATTTCTGAGCAAGTTCACCAGACATTAGGTGAAGAAAGGCCAACAACAAGGGGGGCAGGGGGTCGGAGAAGGGGCAGGGAGGTTCTGGAGGGGGCAGTCAAGAGACGGGGGGGTCGGGAGTTCGGGGGGGGCTTTCTGGGGGGGG
>NC_048300.1:197137745-197307814 GCF_013100865.1 Trachemys scripta elegans
GGGGGGGGAAGTGGGAGGGGAAGGGACGGGGCTAGGGCAGGGCGGGGCTAGGGCAGGACAGGGTCGTGGCTCCTCCCATCCTCTTTTTTGATTGCTGGATTATGGTAACCCTACTTTTAAAGATAATCTAAAGTCTGACCTTTTTGAGATGTTCTTACCTTTAAACATTCTTGGACTCATGTAAAATCTTCAGCCTTGTTAGTGATGCCACATTGTTTGTCTTTTAAAACATTGTATGCATTTAAAACTGTTGATGCTTATCTGTATTGTATTTTTTAACTATTTATTTAGAAAGTTTTAACAGGTTTACAAATTTTTGCCAAGTAAATAGCAGAAACAAAACCATCATTAAAACTGTTCGCTTTTGTTTAAGGAGACATCCAAGAATATGGTCATCAGATCTTTCTGTTTAGCAGGGTGTTACCATGTTAGAGGGAGCATCATTACGCCACCTGTGCCATTTCTAGTGACTTTATTAAATTGAGTGGGATCTCTGCATACACGTTTAAAAGAACTGGTGTGTCTATCAGATGTTAATATTCAAAAAAATTGGATTGGTGTGCTGTTTTTTTGCAGGTGAATGTACTTTGAGTACTGAATAAAATGTAGCCACATATCAAAGCGTCTATTTGTTCTCTGTCTATTTTGGTGGGTATGTAATTAGTGTGTTACTTTTCCATAACCACAACCCCATATATTTGTTGAACCATTCCTCAATGGTTGGGCTATTTTTCTTTTCCAGTGAGATGCTACCAATAGCTGAGCAGTGACTAGCAGATGAGATATTAATTCTTCGTTTTCTTTTGTGTGACCATTTCGACTAGGAAGCCCCAGGAGGATTATCAAAGGCTCATTTGGTAATAAATATTCAGCAATTGGTGATATTTTGTTCTACATTGCATCAGAATTCTCTCGTGACTGGACATATCTACCATCTATGCATATAATCTCCACTTTCTCTACAGTTTCTCCAACATTTATCCCCATTCAGTGTATGTATATATGAAATATCTGACTGGTATGAGGTATCATTGAAACAGTACCTTAAAGAAACTTTATTGTGCTACAGGCTGAGGTTGCTTGTCTTTTCTAGATCAAACTCCGCTCCTCTGAAGTAACTTGCCTAGCCACATCCTTTCCCCCAGCATGTCAAATAGAGACCCTTTTTTGTTAGGAAAGCTGTCTTCAAAGATGGATATAAATTACTTATAACTTTTTTTGTTTCCTAATTGTCCAGACACCATCGTTTCTGTTAAAGTTAGCTTTCCTGTATAAAACAGGTTTTCTAGAAAGTTGAGAAACATAGTGCGTGACTTGAAAGTATTGATACCAGGGGAGAATGGTTTCGATCTCTAAATAAGTTAGAAAAGTTTCTTTACTGAATATCTGGCCAACTATGTGTGTTCCATGGCTCTCAATCTGGATTATTTGTGATGGAAAAGAGCTGATCTTATCACTAGTTCTATCCGAGACCCATAGAATAGCTTTGCTAAAGGATGTATGTAAAATTTCTGATGGGTCTGAATTTTTTTATGAATCGATAGTAGCCTAGATGTTTACACTACTGTGATTTTCTTGTTCAGTATAGACCCAGGATTTGGCTGGGTTAGAGCACCCCCAATCCGCTACTGGTTTGAACTGGCTGGCTTGATACTACCATAGAACATTTGAAATAGCTAGTCCACGCTATTTAATGGGTCTGTATAAAGTATCTTCTTTCACTCTTGGTGTTTTCTGATTCCATATGAATTCTAACATCCTCTGTATTTGTGCTAGTGTTTTATCTGGGATAATTTTACGGCATGTGATGTGCTCAGAGTAGCACTGTGAGGGGTCTATATGAAGGATTACTTTTTCATTCATTACTCGCTTTTATTTTACCCTTTTGCTGGCTGTAATTATGTCTCTCCTATGTATGTGTAAGGGTACGTGCGTACCCCCTCAGTAGTAGCATGGTACTAATGCATACTCTTGGAGTTATTTCATTGTTTGCTTAGTATTAAGCTGCTTTGTCTCATTTAATTATCCAAAGATTATAATAAACATACTACTGATTTGTATTTATATGCACTCTGTTTATATTTTCTGTATCTTATACATGTCATATAAATGCTTTAAATAAAGTCAAAATAATTGTAAGGGGGCAGGGGAAGAATTAGCATTCTTCAATTTTTGTTAAATGGCTCCAACCCCCCGTTCTTTCCCATGGTCCCAATTCTATTTTATCATTAGCATGAGGTGCTGAAGGATAGTTAAAGGGCTTGCCACTATTATTTGGGTAAAGATTAGTCTTCTGCTTAAATCTATTGAGCTAGCTGCATAGAAGCTTTTAAATAGGCCTTGTGCTGTGAAGACAGTGCCACATCACTAGACAGGACCAAAGTGATACACTGCTACCTCGATATAATGCGACCCGATATAACACGGTAAAGCAGTGCTCCGGGGGGAGGAGGAGGCTGCGCGCTCCGGTGGATCAAAGCAAGTTCAATATAACGCGGTTTCACCTATAACGCGGTAAGATTTTTTGGCTCCCGAGGACAGCGTTCTATCGAGGTAGAGGTTTATGTATATTAGAAATATATAGATGCAGAGATTCAGGGTCTGATCCTACAAAGTGCTGAGTACCTTCAATTTACATTTTCTTCAGTGAGAGCTGAAGACGTACTGTATCTTGCAGGATTGGGCCCTTAGCAAACTCTAGCAGCCTTTTCTTTTTATAGTCAAACTCTGCCATGTACCTCTACAGGAGCCTCCTTTCAGTAGCTGCTACAAATGCTGTCTTTTGGAGTGACACAAGATACTATAGTGATTGCTACAATAGGAATGGCTTCCTTGCAAATATACAATATCTAAGGAAGTGCCTTAAATATCTACCAAGCAAGAATTTACAAGTGTTGTCAACCTTAACCAAAAAGGTACATGCTTTCAATTTTTGGTTGTACTTTCCCCATAGATGGAATGGTAGAAGGGGAACTCTGCAGGCAGATCATTCTACAGATACCACTTTTATGGCTTTTTCTGCTGGAGGGCATGATCCAGGCTCCAGTAAATAAGATCTTTAATTATTTGTTGGGTTAAGTCCTGGTCCAACTGAAAGGAAAGAGATCCTATCATTTGCTTAGCCCTCAAATGACTTAATGTCTTTATGGATAGCTATCAAAACCTTGAATCTTCAATTTGCATTTCAGATATTACTACCTCTTCATAAAATGTAAGCCAACAATAATTAACATCCAGTAAAATCAACAGTAAAATCACCACCATCAGGTTCAAGTATACCTCAGTCATAACAAATTATTATCCAGTAAATGCTTTTGTTTTATTATAATCTGTAAAAATGTACTTCATTCCATCAAAAATTATGAATTTTGGCATGAAAAAAAAGACAGCAACATCTGCCTCAGGCTGTTGAGATTATATTGTAAAATATCAAATCTTAACAGTGGAGAGCAAAAAGAGTAATCTGTTGAAGTACTTGATCATGTTTTGGCAATCCAAAATACAGTTCAGATTCTTATCAAGGGTAAATTTAATCACTTAGAACTATGCTTCACATAAATCATAGTTAGGCCTTGTTAGACCATTGCAGAGGGGTGAAATTCACAGTCTGATCATATCACCCTATTTTTAGGCATCTTCATTAATACTGAATAGAACAATAAAATAGATGGAAAAGTTGTCTTGTCCATTTTAACTTGACCACAACAAGATTCTTCCCTGAAGTAGATAAAGTATCAAATTGATTTGAAAATGTAGCTTTTAACATACTAAAACAGATAGCAATCTTGTCTCAATCTTAGTATACTGATGGTTATTGGTGCTTTCATCTCAATGTTTCTCATTTCATATGTCTTTGAAATCTGCAAGTACAGAACAATGTTTCATCCATGTACTGGCTGATATTGTTTTAACATGGAACTTTCAGCTTTGTACCTTCTTTTCACCTAATGGAAACATTGACAGTTCATAAAACTATTTACAATCTTCCATAATGAATCATCTCTGCTAGATTACTTAGATGACTTTGACAGAATTTTAGGCTCTCCCATCTCCAAAAAAATAAAATCAGGAAAACAAACACCCATCACTTCTTCATGTTGTCTGGCCTCCAGATGAAGAATAGTTTGCAAATGACAAAAACACTTTTAATAAAAACCGATGGGCCTTGGGAAGGGAGGACAGACCAAATAAAATAGGAGTATTGAACTGGGTGAACCATTAGTGTGTGTTTTCCTCATAAGAAAAATTGATTGTTCACCGAACAATGCATGTGGTAGTCCAGAAATTACTCTGTCTGTCTACTCTAAACATCATTGACTGTGCTACAAAGAGAGAAAAGGAAGATATCCATGCATTTAAATGTTGGAAAAAATTGGTACAAATCCTCATTGGTCCAGTTTTGTGTATTGTGTATGGTATAATAACCCATGATTTCAGCATGATGTTCATTAATTTCTCTCTATATACAATAGCTGAGAGGTTTCTGGTACCAATTCCTATATCAATAAAGTAGTAAAGAGGGTTTTCTATCCAGTGCAAATGAACACAGTTTAAAAACTATTAACGTTTGGTCTAATTTAGAGGGGAAGTCCCTGGGACCTTTAATAGAAAATACATAACTAAGATACTGTAGGTGATCTTAGGATTTCAGTTTTAAATCATTGGCTAGGAGCAAACTATAGATTTTATTAACTCTTCAGCTACTGGCAAAAACATACCTGGGTGATAATGGCCCCATATTGGTGTGTGGATGGAAGAGTGACTCAGGTTCTTCCCTGGCATACTTCTCCTCCTCCTCCAGATCCTTGCACATACTAGATTGCACTTGCTTTTCCCTAAATTTGAAATCTGCTTAAGGAAGAGTGGGCAATTCAGGGATGGGACTGGGGACCCATTGTCTACCTGCTCTTGTACTGCAGAGATTAATTGGGACAGGTGACACAGCCTTGGGATGGGAGCAGAAAATTGATGTGTAGGCACAGGGCCTCTGTACATGGCCCTGGCTTCTGGTTTATTATGTGGGATCTGACAGTTTTTTGACTGGATCCTGTGGCCTGTTCCACTGGAGACAGGGGAAGGGTAAAGTGACTCCTGAAGATTAATGTGTGGAGACTCTGCAAGAGGAACTTCCTGGAGATGTCCTCCATGTGTAGACAGATACAAATAACCATAATCAGGGTTTCACCAGATTGCCTTTACCTCCTGCTTTCCCACCCTGTAATCACTACACATTCTCCTCCCCTTTAGTAATCCTGAACATCAGAACGGAGTTCAACTTTCTTCAGCTTGATTACAATCATAAATAAAATATGCTATATATTTGCATTCAACATTGCTTTTTAATATTAATGGTAGTGAGGTTCTCAGAACTGCACTTAGTATTGTAGGTGAGGATTTGCCTGTCTTACATAGAGAGGTACTATCATAGAATTGTAGGACTGGAAGGGACTTCGGCGGAGGTGGGGAGGGGGTCATCTTGTCCAGTCTTCTACACTCATGACAGGGGACTAAGTATTATGTAGACCAGTGGTTCTCAACTTATTTACCATTGTGAGCCACATATGCGGTCCCCAATGTGTTATGTGGGCGGCATCCAATACTATGTGTATGGCCCTGAGGATGTCACATGGGCCGCAGCTGTGTGTTGATTGGGCCGCAAGTTGAGAACCACTGGTGTAGACCATCCCTGACAGGAATTTGTCTAACTTGTTCTTAAAAATCTCCAATGACGGAGATTCCAAAACCTCCCTAGGCAATTTATTCCAATGTTTAACCACCCTGACAGTTATGAAGTTTTTCCTAATGTCCAACCTAAACCACCTATCCTCAGAGGTTAATGAGAACAATTTGCCTTCCTCCTCCTTGTAACAGCCTTTTATGTACTTGAAAACTGTTACCATGTCCCCTCTGTGTTCTCTTCTCCAGCCTAAACAAACCCAATTTTTTTCAGTCTTTCCTCATAAGTCAGGTTTTCTGGACCTTTCATCATTTTTGTTGCTCTTCTTTGGACTTTCTCCAATTTGTCCACATCTTTCCTGAAATGTGGCACCCAAAACTGGACACAATACTCCATTTGAGGCCTAATCAGTCTTCTTGCTTGTCTGTACACACACAACTCAAAATTGCAATTTCAGTTTGCTGTCCTACTGTGTTGCAAGCAAAACATATCTAATTTTCTATGACCCCCTCCAAGTCTTTATTTAAAAGTAGTAATTCCCCAAAAAATCTCCCCCTCCTTAGAATATCTGTAATTAGCATTTGGCAGAGGTACTAACTTGCATCTTGCTTGATTTCCTGCCCATATTTCACCCTTAGTTCTTTTGTATTTCTCAGCTCTCACTGGTTTGTACAGCACTGTTTTATTAACAATTACAAATTCAGTTAATACTCTATTTTATTAATGAAATGAAGGAAGGGATACATATATTTAATATCCCTTTCTTGGTTTATTCCATGTGATCGTGTATTATATATGGGTCAGATAGGATTCAGTATCAGTTTTCCAGGCCATTCTGTAAAAATCTGTGACAGTTTGCATTCATGACTTGAAGTGTTTAATAAATATTAGTCACCAAGAGCTAGATTGTGTAAGGGGGTGAAATTTAACCCATGCCCTTCCCCTTTTTTGCACACTTAGACATTCTTACATGTACTCCTCTTAATATGTGGCAACACCAGACCTGTGCATTATTGACAAATCTTGCCCACTGAAGAGCCTTCCAGTTTGTTCCATTATCCTGCAAGATGGGACCATCAGAACAGCCCCATTGCCCTGATAGGACACAGAAGTGCATAATGGTCTGTCCATGACAAGGGAACAATCTGAACTTCTCTAGCTTCCGATCTCATTCCGAATATTATAGCCCATGTGGCTAGCTATGTGATTTGAGCCAGCAAACAGCTGTTACAGTCCCATGGTTGCCATGGCACCCATAAAATTCTGAGCTGTTCCAGAATAAGTCATCTACATAAATATTGACGTCACTGAGCACTTTTTGCCTTTGTGTCTCCAATGCCACTGCAGTGATGAACCTGATCAACGCATCAAGGGCACTGGTGGTACACCAACACCAACCGGCTTTAACCCTACCTTGGGGCCCACCCACAAGGTGAACACCTTGAAATCTAGTCTTGGAGCAGGCAACATCATTCATTGTCTTAAATATATAAAGCATAACTTGCATTCTCCATTGATTCCTCTTTGTGCTGTACAATACACACTGCTGGGGACAACTGCCTCAACAGTCTTAGATCTCCTTATTCTCCAGTCTTATCTCCCAGTGTGGTCAAAGACTGACTTTTACTGCATATGGCAATGTTGAGTCAGTCTTTTGGTGGCCCAAAGTGTGGGAGATAAATGCCCGAAGTTGAACTTCCCAGGCACGCTGCAAACTGTCCAACACAACAGAACTTAATTCCACCACCATCCTATCCCTCTGTCAATCCACACCTCTTAAAGATGGCCCTTTGCTACCTCCCAGAGGCCTTTCGTCGCTGTGGAATTAAGAAAAATACCAAAGAAGTCCTACTCCCAGGTGCCCGGAGCTCTCCCTCCCATTGTCTAGATGGCTAGATTTATATCATCCCTCCCCTTCATCCCCGCACCACAGAGATGAATGTAGTGGCCAAAAAACTAAAGTGTAAAACTCCTGGGTACTTCATTTCCTGGCATCTGTACTTTCATATTCCTACTGTACCCATTAGCCGCACCTCACTTAATCAGAATTAAGTGTTAGTCCAGTAAACCCACTGACATTAGGGCAGTAGGAATGGTTTCGGGAGGGTCCCAAAAAAGTATGCTTGCTTCCAATACCCTAGATGGCCTGTAGGTGTTCTTTAGACAAGTTTGTTACTTCCTGCATTTAGTGGAAATGGCCTGGTGGGGACAGCATTCTTTAAGACTAAGTTATTGCTTCATGGAAATGTGAAGACTGGATAAACTCAGTCATAAGATATCATGTCCAAGGAGAAATTCAGGTGCATATAAATACACTCAGTCTTGTTAGGCGGATGTGGTTTTTTGTTTTTTTTTAATATATGCCTGGCATTGGTTACACTGGCAGCCACTTCCGACTGATTTGTCCTCCTCTATTTGTCTTTATTCATATGGGTATTGGCTAAATCCTAGATCGTGAACTCTCTGGGGCAGGCATTGTCTAATTTTTCTCCAGACCATAATCTCTGTTAGGGTTGCCACAATAGAAGTAACCACAGATTTCACTTTCTTTAAAGACAGTATTGCCTCTTGTTAACCTAGAAGTTTTTGTTACTTTAACCAAAGAATAAAAAAAGTTCCGATTTTTTAGCACCTTGAAGTGAAAACTGGAAAGTGTGAAACATGTTAATTTCAACTAGGGCAAGCAAAAACTCCACTAAAAGCTTGGCATACATTCAAAAGCTTTAAAGGTACGGAAAATAGTTTGTTAAAACTTTCTTGTGAGCTGATAAAAGACAAATTCACTTCACTCAAACCCATTTGATTTCTCTATTTTTCAGTCTTTAGTTGTAGAAAATTACAATCTCTCAAAATACAGTGGTGACCATTCAGCCTTTAATTTGGAGCTGTTAATTGGCAGACTAATTTGACCCTCTTGCCAAAATGTCTTCTCTCTCTGCAATTTGATTATTTTATAATATTGTGTATAAACAGAGCTGTGGTATCTGAAAAAGTAGAAATGGACAAAGGTATAAATTCTCGGTGTCGTCCTATTAAGCACCTATTTCTTCTTACTCACAGAATTCCCTCCTTCCTTTCTGCTATGAATGCATTACATTCAAATCATACTTGAGAGCCAAATTTCAGAAAAACCAGTTGTGTGAAATAACATTGTACAGGTACTGCTGCTTGAATGTTCCTATCCAGAGGAGGTGAAATGTCTCTGAGAAATAGGAATTCTAAACTGGCCCAAATAGCCTTGGAGGAGATGCAAGTTAGATACTTGGCACTAATGTCTTGCATCCGAGTCAGAAACAGTGCTTTCTGCATATGAAAGTGCAGAAGAGGAAGTGCCTTGGATCATTCACTAGCTACCTTTCCAGCCAATTACACTTCCTTTGGTCTCTATCATTGCTCTTCCTTAAAGTTTACAGAAGTTGTCATTTTATTTTTTAATTGATACCTCTGATACTAAACAGAGAACACATGCAGCAGTATGTACTATAAAGTTGTACTTTTTATGCTGGGAGTTCTGGTGATATGTACAAAAACATCTGAACTCTTCTGTTTGTAGCATACATTTTGTATTTAATTTACTACCCATATCTTTCAAAAACAATTTTAGGCGGGTAGGTGGAAGTGAAAGGAAGGGATGGTCTTATGACTGAAGGACAGTACTATATATTGAGAAATCTGGATCCTGGTTCTCCACTCTCACTACTTTAAATTGGGTAAATCCATTGAAATCAAAGGAGTGACACTGGTGTAACTAAGAAGGGACTCCAGCCCCTGGCTCTTCCTTTTTATTGTGACTTTGCAATCTGTAAAATGGGGTAGTATTTCCCTAAATGACAAGGTGGTGAGACTTAACAGTGCCTGTAAATCACTTTTGAAATCTTTGTATTTTATGCATCCGAAGAAGTGGGCTGTAGTCCACGAAAGCTTATGCTCTAATAAATTTGTTAGTCTCTAAGGTGCCACAAGTACTCCTGTTCTTCTTTTTTTGTATTTTATGGCACCTTCCATACAAAGTATTATTATTGTTCTGAAGCAGGTTAGCAGAGGACAGACCAAAAAGACAGGAAATTCCCAGATTTGGCTGAAAATCCCGACTGAACAATCAGACATAAACTAATCTGTCACCCATGTCAGAAGTCAAGGCTACAGTGGCATATAAAATAAAGCCTAAAGTACTCAAGCAGATTTTTGCTTTTTAAAGTTCCTTGCTTTTCTATTAGGCCCATATTATTATGATACTCTTTAAATTGTGGTAGCTAAAGTAATTAATCATTGTCAGCGTTGTCCAAATTGCTTACTGAATATATATAACATTTGGAATGTACATAACTTTTGAAATTCATTTTATTCACTGGGCTAAGTAAAACAACAAGGGAGTTGTTGAAAGGCACGTGCTTTGCCTGCTTCAAAGGTGCTGTAAGTCTATTGAATCATGGCTTGTTGTGAGAACTTTAATTGCAGATAGACCAGGCCTTTTAAACCCATGGGTGAAAAATCTGTAGGGAACACATGACTTGGGGAATGTAAATGGAGAAAGATAACTAAACTAAAGATGAAAGTAAGTTCTCTTTGAAATCTGGTCCGGATGAAAAATGATGGAAAGATATTTTGTCTGATGACTGATTGGTAAATTAGTGAATGGATTTTACTTTAAATATTTAGTAACAGTTGCCCTTGGGCTAAGGTATTGTGCCAAGTTTTAGCCCCCAAAGAATTTTTACAGTTGACTTATAAAACCTTAAAATAGGGGTATGTAATGGAAAGACTGATAGACACAGTGACATGACTGGCACCGTAATATATTTTTGAGTATATTTTTGATGGATTACAAGAATTCTTAAGATTGCTATAATCAGTAATAGAGTACTAACTAGATGAGTCTGTTTCATAATGAGGTATTGTAAAGGAAGTTTAGTTAGAAGAATTCAACTTCAAAGGGCATGTTTACAAAGACCTTAGATAACCTACAGCCTGCCTTCACCCCACCACTCTGTGGGAAATATAATTATTAGGTATGGTTTGCTGAAAAACCAAACAACATTCATCTTCATCATCTTGTGTTGAATATTTGTTCCTCTCAAGACAGCTTCATTAGTTGACAGAAAGAAAGGATAAAAACGAACCCCAGCACTTATAAGCAAACACTTCAGACAATTCACTGACAAGAGCTGAGCATGAAATATTGAATACAGGATTATGGAAGGTAACAGTCAGAGGACCAAGGATTTCAGGCTAATGCAAGCTTTATGGAAAGGCCAGGTTTCTTGCATTGAAAATCTTTAAGTACGTACTCCTTGTAGTAACAAGAATTGAAAAGCTTTCTGATGGAGTAAAAAACATTGTGAGGTGGAGATATTTATATTCTGTGGACACTTCATTCTATTCTTTGGCCTCCAAACATCTTTTTATCTTAAACTGAAGACTTATATGAAGTCACGTTGGTGTATAAAAACTACTTATAAAGTGCCTTTCATTATCTCCAGGCACTATAGTAAAAAACCATCTGCTTTAGAACAAAAAAGCTACAGCTATATGAAAAAATATATTTGGACGTAAAGGTAATCCACTTACTTGGGTAAGGAGAGAGTAGTATTTGCTGAACTGGCAT
Source organism: Trachemys scripta elegans (assembly GCF_013100865.1). Classification (NCBI taxonomy): domain Eukaryota; kingdom Metazoa; phylum Chordata; order Testudines; family Emydidae; genus Trachemys; species Trachemys scripta. Next base: position 197,149,028 of record NC_048300.1, read on the forward strand.
TGTTGCTTGTTGTCTGAACGCATGATTGTCAGACTGTGGTGATCTGCAGATAGCTGATGGCTCAGAGGGGTGTGTGTTCTTTTCACGCCCTCGAGGGACATGTGTTATACTGATAAAAGTGCTAGTATAGACATAGCCTAAGATGTGGTCCACACTGTACAAAACTTCAGAACCCCCATCTATGTCAGTTTATAATTTGTATAGTAGAAGCAGCCACAGTAGCGCTGTTTACACTCTAAAGCACGGTTTGCCTGTAAGGAAGCAATCCAACGGACATGGCTGAGAATAGCTGGCTAGGAAAATACGGTACCAGCGAGTACCAGTTCAGGGCTGTTACCCTGCCCACTCATTAGAGCAGCCTGATTATAGTTACTCGTTTGAAGTGATATCCATGTCCATATCAAATAAGAGTATCACTGAGACATAAATGTTTCTCGTAAATTTATTATTGGAATTACCCTAGCAACCCCCCATCATGGACCATGATCCAATTGTGGTAGGTGCTGTACAAGAGAAGCTCCCTGCCCCAAAGATCTTACAATCTAAGTATGAGGCTATGGCTACACTGGCGCTTTACAGCGCTGCAACTTTCTCGCTCAGGGGTGTGAAAAAACAGTGCCCCAGCACTGAGAGCTGCGCTCCCAGCGCTGTAAGCTAATCCCCTCGTGGAGGTGGAGTACCTGCAGCACTGGGAGAGCTCTCTCCCAGCGCTGGCGCACGACCACACTCGCACTTCAAAGCGCTGCTTCGGGAGTGCTCCCGTAGCAGCGCTTTGAAGTTTCGAGTGTAGCCACGGCCTGAGACAAGAAGGAACAGATGGATACAGACTGATGGGAGAGTACACAGAAACAATGAGGCGGTATTGGTCAACATGATAGGCTGTGGTCTTCACACACTGCCATCCTGTCAATTTTTTTTTATAGGCATCACAGTAAAGCAGAGTTTTAAGGCAGGATTTGAAGGTAGATAATGAGACACCTTTGCAGATGTTTATGGAGAGCTCTTCCCAAGCCTGAGGCAAGAGAGAAAGCACAAAGGAGCTTGTTTGAAAATGTAACAAGTGTGCGACAGAGGTTGGTGTCCTGGACTGATCAGAGTTGGGAGCAGACATCTCAATGGTGATGAGAGATGATAGACTGTTAAGTGCCTTGAAAGTAAAGACAAACAGCTTTTGTTTGATACAATAGATAATGGGGAGCCAGCATAGGGTTGAAAAGAAAGGGGTGAACATGGTCAAAGTAATGGGCTAGGAAAATGATCGTTGCAACAACATTCTGAATGGATATGAGTGGGGCAAGACAGCATTTGTCATGGCAGGAGAGAAGGTAGTTGCAGTAACTGAGATGAGAGCTTGGATGAGAGTTTTAGCTGTGTGAATGGGTAGGGAAGCTGTATCTTAGAGACGCATAAAAAGAATCTGCAAGATGTGAGAGATGAGACCTAGAGAGAGATCTGAGTCGAAGATGACACCCAGGTTACAAATCTGAATGACTGGCAGGAGGATGATGGTGTTGTCCACAGGGATCAAGGGAAGATGTAGTAGGCGGGGTCTCTTGGAGTGAGGGGAGGTAGAGATTAAGGCCTTGGCTACACTGGCGCTGTACAGCGTTGCAACTTGCTGCACTCAGGGGTGTGAAAACGCACACCCCCCCCGAGTGCAGCGCTGTAAAGCGCCAGTGTAATCAGCGCCTGCAGCACTGCACGCTCGCTCGCAGCGCTGCAAGCTATTCCCCTCGGAGAGGTGGAGTACTTGCAGCGCTGCGAGAGAGCTCTTAGGCGCGACTACACTCGCGCTTCACAGCACTGCCGCAGCAGCGCTGTGAATCCCCAAGTGTAGCCAAGGACTAAGAGTTCTGTTTTAGCCATGCTGAGCTTGAACTGATGGGTCGACATCTATGAAGAGAGGTCAGAGAGAGAAGCCCAATATTTTAGTTTGGCTAGAAGGAGAAAGGTAGATCTGTATATAACCTGCATAGAGTTACAGAAGTCAAGGGAGGACAAGATTTCCAGGAGAGTGTGGTCGACTGTCAAAGGTGGCTGACTGCTCAAGGAGCATTGGGCAAAATAAGGCACATTAGAGGGAAAACTTAAGTTCTAATACATTTTACTAGGATCTATATTAACTGTATCAATTCAAGAAAAGGACTTGGGTATTGTTGTGGACAGTCCAATGAAGACTTCCGCTCAAAGCGCAGTTGTTGTCAAAACAACAAATGATATTAGGATGCATAAGGAGGGGATGGAGAATAATATATGAAATATTAGAATCTTGTTACATAAATTAATGGTTCACACTCCTCTAGAATGCTTCACTCCATGCACTGGAATAAATTATCTAGGGAGGTTGTGGAATCTCTATCACTGGAGATTTTTAAGAGCAAGTTGGACAAACACCTGTTGGGGATGGTCTAGATGATACTTAGTCCTTCCACGAGTGCAGGGGACTGGACTAGATGACCTCTCGAGATCCCTTCCAGTCCTGTGATTGTCTCAAACAGAATATTGCAGAATAAGAAGGGGTCAGGGGGTAGAAAAATTCTCATATTAAGTGAGATTGAAAAGGTAAGGATTGCTTACCTTAGAGAGGAGACAAGGAGACATACAAATAACGAATGGTATAGAGAGGGGTAGATTGGAAACTTCTGTTCTCCTTAGTTCACAGAACAAGAACAATGAGTCATTCAGTTAAGTGGAAATGTGGTAAATTTAAACTCTAGGAAAAAGAAATACTTTTTCGCATAATGCATATGGCTATAGAACGCATTGCCGCATGATGCTGCAGCCAAGAACTTAATAGGATTTAAAGAGGGAGCAGATATTTATATGGATAATAAGTTTATCCAGAGTTGTTTAGTTAATGCTAAAAAAAAGTTTGAGAGCTATAAAGCCTCATGCCTCAGGGTTTGAACAAGGCTCTAACTATCAGAGGTTAAGAGAAGACTTTCATATGGGGCAGGTTAACCCACATCTGCTTACTACTTCATGCGCTTTCCCCTGAAGCAGTTGGTGCAGACGACTGAATTACATGTACCTGTCTGATCCAGTCTGGCAATTCCTACATTCCTTATTGAAAAGACTACTTATCTGAAAGTTTATTATATATAAACAAACTTTCAGATAGGTCCATGTAATTCTATATAAACTTTCAGATAAGTAGTCTTTTCAATAAGGAATGTAAGAATGTGTTTGTGATATATATAATATAGCTACAACAATGGCCAACAAAGAAGTAATAATGAGGCTCCTGGCCCATGTGTTTGATTCTGTAAACGGTATACATGATTACCAGAAACCGTAGCTTTTGACTGGCTTGAGAAATAGATGAGGGGGGAGGGATAGCTCAGTGGTTTGAGCATTGGCCTGCTAAACCCAGGGTTGTGAGCTCAATCCTTGAGGGGGCCATTTAGGGAGCTGGGGCAAAAATCTGCCTGGGGATTGGTCCTGCTTTGAGCAGGGGGTTGGACTAGATGACCCCCTGAGGTCCCTTCCAACCCTGACATTCTATGATTCTATGATTTTTATGCTGATGCAACTATTAGCAAAGGTTCCCTTTTTGGATGGCTCACTTTCTCATTTGAAAAAACAACCAGGAGTCCTTGTGGCACCTTAGAGACTAATGAATTTATTTGAGCATAAGCTTTCGTGGGCTAAAACCCACTTCATCAGATGCATGGAGTTGAAAATACAGTAGCAGGTATATATACACAGTACATGAAAAGATGGGAGTTGCCTTACCAAGTGGGGGGTCAGTGCTAATGAGACAATTCAATTAACAGTAGAATACCAAGGGAGGAAAAATCACTTTTGTAGTGGTAATGAGGGCGGCCCATTTCAAACAGTTGACAAGAAGGTGTGAGTAACAGTAGGGGGAAATTTAGTTTTTGTAATGACCCATCTACTTCCAGTCTTTATTGAGGCCTAATTTGATGGTGTCCAGTTTGCAAATTAATTCCAGTTCTGTAGTTTCTCGTTGGAGTCTGTTTTTGAAGTTTTTTTGTTGAAGAATTGCCACTTTTAAGTCTGTTATTGAGTGACCAGATCCCTGTTTGTTCGCCTCTAAGGTGTTAGTCTCTAAGGTGCCACAAGGACTCCTCGTTGTTTTTGCTGATACAGAGTAACACAGCTACCACTCTGAAACCTTTCTCATTTGAATTCTGACAGTAGTTCATAGAGTGGAGTGCAAACTCATATGACCAATGTCTGTGCTTCTGCCAATTGAGGTTTGACCAATTTATGGTTTGTTACATATTTGAATTTGGGTGTTGAATACAAGGTTTTACATGGGTATAAATTTTGGGAGACTTGGTGGCTGAAAAAATTACGATGGTTTAGACCAGTGATTTGGCTGCAGCAATATGCAGGATTGAGTTGGTGAAACTTGTTCCTGGTAGTGGAGGAAGTGGAAGTGACATGGCACTTATAGTATCCCTGAAGGGATAAAAGGCTACATCCACTATTCTTTTCTGTTTAGGTTCTTGTACCATGGCCTGTGAGCACCATTTGAAGTGTAAAAAACTTTTACAAAGTACTATACATCAACAAATTAAAGTGAAATTTCCTCTCCATTTTCTTCACCTGCAGCCCTCCATGGACAGTAATTTCTACACTTTAAATTCCTTCTCTGACCTAAATACTAATAGGGTGTGTCGCTTTGTGGGAAAGAGTGGTAAAAGATGTGAGAGTTTTTTTTTATTGCATTTGGATCTGAAAATTGATGAGCCTGTTGGTTAATCTTAGTCCTCTGGGAGTGAATTCTACAACACAGCTGCCAAGAAAACTCCTGTGAGCAGGGCCGGCTCCAGGGTTTTGGCCGCCCCAAGCAGCCAAAACAAAACAAAAAACAAACAAACAAAAAGCCGCGATTGCGATCTGCGGCGGCAATTCGGCGGGAGGTCCTTCACTCGCAGGCGGAGTGAGGGACCGTCCGCCGAATTGCCGCCGAATACCTGGACGTGCCGCCCCTCTCCAGAGCGGCCACCCCAAGCACCTGCTTGAGAAGCTGGTGCCTGGAGCTGGCCCTGCCTGTGAGCTTCACATTTGTGGTAAATAGTTCCTTTATTTATGAGGAGCAGAACTGTTGAGCAATTGAGACTTGGAGGATGTGAACTTTTAGGTACCTTGGTACCAGTTTTTTGCAGGATTTCAAAGAAAGGACTAGAATCTTGAAGTTCAGTAAGGAGCTTGTGGAGCGAATGGTACAGAGGTGATATTGATCCTGTATCTAGGTTACAGGCTATAGATGATGCGCTCAGGAACTGCTGTTCATTAACTTCTCAGTCAGCTTGCTGAGGAATAGGAGATTTGACTCCAGGTGGTGGAAGTCTTGTTCTGTAGAATCAACAAATGTTTCAAGACTGGTCTTGCTGTAAACTGCGAGAGTCAGGTCCTTCGTTGAACAAGGCATTGGCAATCTGTCAGATACCCTAGTTATTCTTGAAACTTTCCCCAGCCAGGAAAGGCAAAGGTCCGACTCGCAAGTGGAGGCTTCTGTTTCATTCACTTTGTCCAGGGCTTCCTGATGCGTAGAAGGATCAAACTTGGGGAAGGGAGGTGGCCAGATATTGAAGTTGTATGTAATGTTTGATTTTGTGTACCCCAAGAAACTATTGGCTATATAGGGGATGTTCTCAGTAAGGAAGAAGATAGCAGAAAGTGGTACTGGATTCTTCTGCAGGCTACAGTTGGTTGGGCTTCATTAACCAGAATAGCTTTTTTAGGTGGCTTCTACAGAAGAGGAGAAAAAAGATTTTAGCCTATTATTTTGCCTTAGTGTATTTTTTACATATTGAAAATTTTTGTTTCGATATTTCTACCTTATCTAGAATTCAGTGCTCTAGTTTCTTTTCATATTATGCTAGTCACATAGAGGCCTGTGTGAATGATGTGAAGGCAGAATGTTGTTTGGGAGCTGTTATTTTGATTACAGTGGTTAATATGTGGTCATAATGATGCGCAATTTGATTGCTCCTTGGTCCCTTGCTGGGATGTTGCCACCGAATATCAGGGTGGATAAAAATAGATGATTTAAAAAAAAAGTTAATTTGTTTCAATTAAATGCATTTTCTTTTTAAAAATAAACCTATTTAAAATTATGGCAACCTATATTAAGGCCTAAACTTATTATAATCTATTAAATCATTTAAATTAAATTAAAAAAAGTCAACCAGTACATGTTTGCTGACAAAAACTTTTTAAGAAAGCACTGAACTGGTGAAAGTCACTGGCTAAGCACCTGGAACCAGAATTTGTTGAAGTATGAAACCAGCTTTTGATAGCAGTAGCCTCTTCTGCAGGTGCAAAGAGAATATTTTCTTCGTTTCAGTTTATTCATCTATTTAACTTTAATGATTAGTTCATTCAAAGTTGAGAAACTGATGAGAAGTTGAAAAAGCAGGAAAGCTTATTTTCCTCCTTCAGTCTATGAATAAAATTGAGTCGAGAAAAAGGAGCTCTATTAGTTCTAAAATCTTGAAGGTCATGGTGACCAGAAACAATCGGTTCAATTCAATAACTACAGATAATGTTACTTTCGTTTAAAAAAAAACAGCCAGTTTTTCTAAAATGCAAAACGTATTAATAAACCTGCTCTTTTGTTAGGTGTCCAGTCCATTTAAAGCAGTTTTAATCACAAGTAAAAAATTAATCTAGTAAGTAAATAACATAAAAATATATAAAAATGAAGAATATGAATGTATGTATATTTAGCTATATAATAGTTTAAATGTGTATAGATATAGTATATCCTTTTGGTTAGCCAAAAAGTACCAAATGTAAAGGCTGTATTTAGTTGCAAATCAACGTGTTTTAATGGTTACCAGTCAATGATACTCAGCCTTTCTATAGGAAAATAAATAAAAAGTAAATGCAAAATGAGATTAAAATCAATGATTTTTAAATCAAGATTTCTTGCCTGCTGATTTAAAATATGCATATAATCAGTAATTTAAATCACTTTGATTTAAATCAGTCCACCTTTGTGTATTGGAATCTGGTGAGTCCATGATATTTCTTGGCTGAATCATGCAAAATCGCTATCCTGGTGCCCAGAGGCAGGGAGGCCCTTGAGGAATTCCACCAAGATTTCTACGATTTTCCACCCTACCATCAACCTCAGCCTGGACCAGTCCACACAAGAGGTCCATTTCCTAGACACTACAGTGCTAATAAGCAATGGTCACATAAACACCATCCTATACCGGAAACCTACTGACCGCTATACTTACCTACATGCTTCCAGCTTTCATCCAGACCACATCACACAATCCATTGTCTACAGCCAAGCTCTAAGATACAACCGCATTTGCTCCGATCCCTCAGACAGAGAGCAACACCTACAGAATCTCTATCAAGCATTCTTAACAGAGCCAGAAGGGTACCGAAAAGTCACCTGCTACAAGACAGGCCCAACAAAGAAAGTAACAGAACGCCAGTAGCCATCACCTACAGTCCCCAACTAAAACCTCTCCAGCGCATCAAGGATCTACAACCTATCCTGAAAGACTATCCCTCACTCTCACAGACCTTGGGAGACAGGCCAGTCCTCGCTTACAGACAGCCCCCCAACCTGAAGCAAATACTCACCAGCAACTACACACCACACAACAAAAACACCAACTCAGAAACCAAACCCTGCTACAAACCCCGTTGCCAACTCTGTCCACATATCTATTCAAGGGACACCACCATAGGACCTAATCACATCAGCCACACCATCTGGGGCTCGTTCACCTGCACATCTACCAATGTGGTATATGCCATCATGTGCCAGCAATGCCCTTCTGCCGTGTACATTGACCAAACCGGACAGTCTCTACACAAAAGAATAAATGGACACACATCTGACATCAGGAATCATAACATTCAAAAACCAGTAGGAGAACACTTCAGTCTCTCGGGTCACTCAATAACAGACCTCAAAGTGGCAATTCTTCAACAAAAAAAACTTCAAAAAAAGAGTCCAATGTGAATCTACAGAACTGGAATTAATTTGCAAGCTAGATATCCTCAGATTAGGCCTGAATAAAGACTGGGAGTGGTTGGGTCATTATAAAAGCTAAACTTAATTTCCCCAATACTAATTTCTCCCTACTGTTACTCACACCTTTTTGCAACTGTCTGTAATGGGCCACTCTCTTACCACTTCAAAAGTTATTTCTCCTCTCTTGGTATCCTGCTGTTAACTGATTTATCTCATAAGACTGACTTAACACTTGGTAAAGCACCCCACATCCTTTCATGTAGTTGTACCTGCTCCTATAGCTTTTACTTCATACATCTGATGAAGTGGGCTGTAGCCCATGAAAGCGTATGCCCAAATAAATTTGTTAGTCTCTAAGGTGCCACAAGGACTCCTTGGTTTTTTTCATGCTGCTTATATTAGGTGGTAGTCTAACCCAGAGCAGCGTTTGGCTTATGATGATTTCTGTCTACATCTGATCCAAGATACAGCCAGCCCTGTGAATTAGACTAGAAATTACTGGTGTGTGTTTTAGGATGGAAAGAGAGGAGACAAATTTTGGGGGGGTTGTGTCCAAGATCCTGTCTGCATGAATATTGAAATCACCTAGGATGACAAGTCCAAGGAACTTCACTATTGATGACAGAGTCTCAGTCAGCTTCTTTATGAACTCCTTGGTCTTTTCGGGTTTATTAATGGGTTGGCAGTCCTAGATTTCCTTTGTCCCTGTTTGTCTGTTAGACGAAGGAATTCAAAAGATTTTTAGTTCCCAGGGGTTGGGAGGAATTTAATTGTATTTGTGGTTAGACGAGACTATTGAATGCTAACCTATCTGCCTTCTTCCCACTCTTGTTCTTTGGTGTGCTCAGTAGATTCATAGACTCAAAGGCCAGAAGGTACCATTATGATCATCTAGTCGGCCCTCCTGTGTGCACAGGCTGTAGATTGTTTGTTTTCCCAGAAACCGGATTAAAGCATATCTTTCAGAAAGATATCTCATTTTATTTTAAAGACTACAAGCGATGGTGAGTCTACCACCTCCCCTGCTAAGCTGTTCCAAGTTTAATTATCTTCCCTTATTTCAAGGTTGAATTTGTTTAACTTCAGTTTCCAACCCTTGGATCTTGTTTTGCCTTTGTCTGCAAGATTGAAATAGCCCCGCCATCAGATAGATTTCCCATGTGTAATTAACTATACACAGTGACCACGTCACCTCTCAGCCTTCCCTTTGATAAGCTGAATATATTGAGCTCCTTAAATCTCCCATTGTAAGGCTTGTTTTCCAGCCCCCTGGATTGTTTTTGTGACTCTTCTTTGACTTTCTCCAGTATTGAAGTGTGTGTCCAGTACTGGTGTCTAGTCTAATCTAATCTAATAGTGGTCTTACCAATGCAGTGTACCAAAGCAAGATCACTTCCCTACTTGTACTAGATATTCCCTTTTTTTATACATTTAGTGACTGTAGTAGCCTTTTTTGCCACAGCCTTGCACTGAGCGCTCATGTTGAGGTAGTTACCTATGGTGACCCCAAGTCCTTCTCTGAGTCACTGCTTTCCAAGACTGTCTCCTATCCTGTAGTTTTGGCTGCATTCTTCGTTCTCAGATGTATTCCCTTGTATTTTGCTGTATTGAAACACATTTTGTGGGATTGAGGCACTTAACCTGGTGACTCAGATTGCGTTGTAACAGTATCTTGTCCTCGTTATTTGCTATCCCACCAATCTTTGTGCCCTCTGCAAATTTTATCAGCAAAGATTTTATATCATCATCTAGATCACCGATAAAGGTATTGAATAGTGTTCTACCAAGAACCGATCCCTAGGGGACTCCACTAGTAACTGCCCCACTTATTAATATCTCCATATTCACTGATAGATCTCAAAGTTTAGCTGTTAAGTTTTTAAGTCATGTAATATGTGCCCTGTTAGTTCCATGTAAAGCAAGTTTTTAAAACAAAATGTCATGTGGTACTAAGTCAAATGTCTTATTAGTCCTAATATGATTAAAAATGTCTTATTGGCTTTAACCCTATTGGCCATTAATATTTCATCGATTCTTTGTACTTATCAGTTGCCTGCATTTTTTAACTTTTAACTTTAATTTATTGCTATTAACTTCCCCTTTTTGTGGTCTTTATATATATAATTTTTTCATATTTTATTGCTGCTTTCACATCTCCTTTTAACCAAGATTGAATAGTGTAATTTTTTTCCAAGTTTGTGCAATTACGTTTTTTCAGGCATCTAGTAAGATGGCCATGTGTGATTCCCAATTTTTGTTAACACTTTCTGTCAGTTATGCTGACCAGTTGCTTTAAGATTTGGGTAACTGGCCCTTTTACAGTCCAAGTGTACACATTACTGGTAGGTGCGATATTCTGTGTGTAGTCTGGTAGGAGCGAGGTGGAGCATCTCTGGGCCTGATTTTAGTGTTTTACTGCTAGTACAGTAGTACCTAGGGAACTCCAGTTAGAGATCAAGGCCTCATTGTAGTAGGCTCTGTACACAGCCCATAGAAAGGGGAGGGTGCACTGCTGTCCTGCCGCAGGAACAGCTAAGGGAAGGAATTGTGGCTTTAGGGAGCTGTAACTACTGCCTGGTTTCCTCTTGTTCCAGATGGATAGTAATTTGCAGTTTCTTAGGCACTTACGTGGCCCCATTTGCTGTATTATGAGCCCCTTGCAATCTTTAATGTATTTATTCTCAACACCTCTGTGAGGTAAGGAAGTACTACAGGTCTGTCGCATCTTACGCGCATTTAACATGCGCTATTTCAGCTTTATGCGGTCGGCAAAAACAAAAAAAAAGGAAAAAATAACGATTTTAATACTGTACCTGTAGTGCGAGCGATTTCACCCGCCATTCAACTCAATGTAATTTTGACTATACGCGGTTTTCGCTTTACGCACTAACTGCGGAACAGAACCCCCGTGTAAGATGAGACTCACCTGTATTTATTTCCATTTTACAGATGGGGGACTGAGGCACAGAGAAGCTAAATTACTTGCTGTAGTCTGTGGAGGAGCAGGGATTTGAACTCAGGTTTCCTGAGTCCTGGGTTAGTGCCCTAGCCACTGGATGATCCTTCCTGAACTATAACAGAAGCAAATTACTAACCATACCCGGTGAGGCAGTGCTCAGATGGTGATCATATTGCATCTGGGACCTCATCCATAATGAATTCACTGACGATTTGAGGACTGTTGACCACCAGTCTAGCACTGATGAACGTCAACTTAATTTTTTGGTGCTCGTTTGTGTCTTCATGGATGATGTCTGGCTATTGCAAATTGTAATCAGTTTGTTTCTGGATCTGTGCTGCTTTTTCCTGTGGGTATTCTGTGTTAGGAATTGTATAAGAGAGGGAAAGAGGCAGAAGATGAGCATATCTGCTAATGACATTGAACCTAATGTTTGTTAAAAGCTCTAGAGTTTCTGGACTGTGAAACTTCCATTCTTTAGAATGGATTTGCTGAGGAATAAGGTTTTTAAATGCTGATTTTTCCAAGTCACTAAAGGCTGGAAAAACTGCTACCCTATTAATCCTTTTTGTAATACAATCAAAGAACAAACTGCCTTGGTGTACGTAGCATTAATAAGACCAAAATGCTTTTAATGTGATATTGCCACAAGTTAATGTTGAAATTAACTAACTGCTGTTTTTCACTTAAGATGCTGAAAGTTGAATCCTGTGTCATTTGGCTTATTGGAAGACAGTAATGTAACTAAAATGTCTGTCTGCCCTTTTTCTCACCAGAATTCAATAATTGATGCTGGTCCCCTGCCGGGAGAGTTCATCTGAAGACTGCCCATGGACAATCGATGCTTGTGTTTGCTGAAGTTCTAGTATTCTTTTGTTTTACTATTTAATTTACTGAAGAGTCCATTTTTTCCCATGAGTCATCTTCCACCTCTGGAAAGGTAGAGGTAAGTTTTCAGGTTTTTTTCTTTTTTTTTCTTGTTCTTTCTCCACCTCAGGTGAAAATTGTTTAAACCTGTCAGAGATGCCTTTTGCTGAGGCATCTCTAAATGTGGAACCAATCATTGGAACTGCTCAAAGCATTCTCTCTCTCCTCTGCATCCTAAGAGTTTGCTTTCCATGGGTCAGGCGGGCTGCCAGTCTGTAGTGCATTGGCAGTTAAAAAATCTGCCTTAGAAGTCCATAAAGGAAAAAATTACTGCAAAACTAGACCCTGTTGACTTGGTGTGCTTTAATGGCTAGTTGCTGCAATTGAAGAGTGGAGCATTGTGTAGGTGAAAACTACAAAACGGTTCAAAAAAGAACTAGATAAGTTCATGGAGGATAGGTCCATCAATGGCTATTAGCCAGGATGGGCAGGGATGGTGTCCCTAGCCTCTGTTTGCAAGAAGCTGGGAATGGATGACAAGGGATGGATCACTTGATCCTTACCAGTTCTGTTCATTCCCTCTGGGGCATCTGGCATTGGCCACTGTTGGAAGACAGGATACTGAGCTAGATGAACCTTTGTTCTGACCCAGTATGGCCATTCTTATGTTCTTGCGCATAGGCTACATACTCAAGACCGGTATGGTGGCTTTAATTAGTTAATATTACTCTTGTGGTTTGACCTGCAGCTTTCAGAGCTTCTCTATAGAAGACTTGAGCCCATAGTGTGTTTCCCAAGTCTCAAGCTTGTGTGTTTAATGTCAGGGACTAAATCCAGTCTCTGGTGGAAGAACAGTCCAGTCAGTATCCTTGTAGCCCTTCCTAGCTGATATACATAATGCTTGGACATTTCTATAGTTTGCTAGCAACCAGCTATATTTTAATTTGAAGAAAAATTGCTTTAATAGAGTGGGAGCTACACAGAACAGAAAAACTTAAATGAGCATAATGGTGAAAATACCTGGAGCTATAAACACCATCATCCTAACTTTAGATTTTAGTTCCTCCTGTGCCATTGACATATTGGGCGGTCCGGTTCCTCCATTGATTAGTGGCTCGGTAATTGTGGTATTTCTTCCTCAGCAATGTCCACACCTTCAGTAACCTTTGTCACTGTCGTCTGCCAGTTCTTGTTTGGCCTACATCAATTTCTTTCCTACCCAGATACCCAATTCAATGCTTGCTTAGTTCATCTCCCATCTTCTATATGGTGTATGTGTCTCAACTGCCTGAGCTTTTTTCTTTGATATTTTCTAATACAACCTGCTCTGTCAGCTCCCTTACTCTCTCATTTGTTGTTTTGTCTTTCCATGAAATGTGTAGTATCTTCCTCAGCCATTTCTGATGGGCAACTTCCAGGGTTTTTTTGTTAGCTCCTGTCTTCAACCAAGTCTCTGCCCTCTACAGTAGTGTACTCAGTACAATCGCGTGGTATAATCTGACCTTTAGTTTCATGTTGAGACCTCGGTTTGGACAGATGTTGTTCATCCTTCCAAAAGTGGTGGTCATTTTTCCTCATCTCGTGAATATTTTCATCGCAGCCACCGTCAAATATCATCACACTGTCCAGATCATAGAATCATAGAATATCAGGGTTGGAAGGGACCTCAGATCATCTAGTCCAACCCCCTGCTCAAAGCAGGACCAATTCCCAACTAAATCATCCCAGCCAGGGCTTTGTCAAGCCTGACCTTAAAAACCTCTAAGGAAGGAGATTCCACCACCTCCCTAGGTAACCCATTCCCGTGCTTCACCACCCTCCTAGTGAAATAGTGTTTCCTAATATCCAACCTAAACCTCTCCAACTGCAACTTGAGACCATTACTCCTTGTTCTGTCATCAGGTACCACTGAGATCAGTCTAGATCAGGGGTTGGCAACCTTTCAGAAGTGGTGTGCCGAGTCTTCATTTATTCACTCTAATATAAGGTTTTGTGTGCCAGTAATACATTTTAATGTTTTTAGAAGGTCTCTTCCTCTAAGTCTATGATATATAACTAAAGTATTGTTGTATATAAAGTAAATAAGGTTTTTAAAATGTTTAAGAAGCTTCATTTAAAATTAAATTAAAATGCAGAGCCCCCCTGACCGGTGGCCAGGACCCGGGCTATGTGAGCCCCACTGAAAATCAGCTCACGTGCCGCCTTCGGCACACGTGCCATAGGTTGCCTACCCCTGGTCTAGATTCATCTCCTTTGGAACCCCCTTTCAGGTAGTTGAAAGCAGCTATCAAATCCCCCCTCATTCTTCTCTTCTGCAGACTAAACAATCCCAGTTCCCTCAACCTCTCCTCATAAGTCATGTGCTCCAGTCCCCTAATCATTTTTGTTGCCCTCTGCTGGACTCTTTCCAATTTTTCCACATCCTTCTTGTAGTGTGGGGCCCAAAACTGGACACAGTACTCCAGATGAGGCCTCACCAATGTCGAATAGAAGGGAATCATCATGTCCCTCGATCTGCTGGCAATGCCCCTACTTATACAGCCCAAAATGCCGTTAGCCTTCTTGGCAACAAGGGCACACTGCTGACTCATATCCAGCTTCTCATCCACTGTAACCCGTAGGTCCTTTTCTGCAGAACTGCTTCCTAGCCATTCAGTCCCTAGTCTGTAACAGTGCATGGGATTCTTCCATCCTAAGTGCAGGACTCTGCACTTGTCCTTGTTGAACTTCATCAGGTTTCTTTTGGCCCAATCGTCTAATTTGTCTAGGTCCCTCTGTATCCTATCCCTACCCTCCAGCGTATCTACCACTCCTCCCAGTTTAGTGTCATCTGCAAACTTGCTGAGAGTGCAGTCCACGCCATCCTCCAGATCATTAATGAAGATATTGAACAAAACCGGCCCCAGGACTGACCCCTGGGGCATTCCACTTGAAACCGGCTGCCAACTAGACATGGAGCCGTTGATCAGTACCTGTTGAGCCCGACGATCTAGCCAGCTTCCTATCCACCTTATAGTCCATTCATCCAGCCCATATTTCTTTAACTTGCTGGCAAGAATACTGTGGGAGACTGTATCAAAAGCTTTGCTAAAGTCAAGGAATAACACATCCACTGCTTTCCCCTCATCCACAGAGTCAGTTATCTCCTCATAGAAGGCAATTAGATTAGTCAGGCATGACTTGCCCTTGGTGAATCCATGCTGACTGTTCCTGATCACTTTCCTCTCCTCTAAGTGCTTCAGAATTGATTCCTTGAGGACCTGCTCCATGATTTTTCCAGGGACTGAGGGGAGGCTGACAGGCCTGTAGTTCCCCGGATCCTCCTCCTTCCCTTTTTTAAAGATGGGCACTACATTAGCCTTTTTCCAGTCATCCGGGACCTTCCCTGATCGCCATGAGTTTTCAAAGATAATGGCCAATGGCTCTGCAATCACATCCGCCAGCTCCTTTAGCACCCTTGGATGCAGTGCATCCGGCCCCATGGACTTGTGCATGTCCAGTTTTTCTAAATAGTCCCGAACCACTTCTTTCTCCACAGAGGGCTGGTCACCTTCTCCCCATACTGTGCTGCCCAGTGCAGCAGTCTGGGAGCTGACCTTGTTCGTGAAGACAGAGGCAAAAAAATCATTGAGTACATTAGCTTTTTCCACATCCTCTGTTACTAGGTTGCCTCCCTCATTCAGTAAGGGGCCCACACTTTCCTTGACTTTCTTCTTGTTGCTAACATACCTGAAGAAACCCTTCTTGTTACTCTTAACGTCTCTTGCTAGCTGCAACTCCAAGTGTGATTTGGCTTTCATGATTTCACTCCTGCATGCCTGAGCAATATTTTTATACTCCTCCCTCATCATTTGTCCAGTCTTCCACTTCTTGTAAGCTTCTTTTTTGCATTTAAGGTCAGCAAGGATTTCACTGTTAAGCCAAGCTGGTCGCCTGCCATATTTACTGTTCTTTCTACACATTGGGATGTTTTTTTCCTGCAACCTCAATAAGGATTCTTTAAAATACAGTCAGCTCTCCTGGACTCCTTTCCCCTTCATGTTATTCTCCCAGGGGATCCTGCCCATCAGTTCCCTGAGGGAGTCGAAGTCTGCTTTTCTGAAGTCTGGGGTCCGTATTCTGCTGCTCTCCTTTCTTCCTTGTGTTAGGATCCTGTACTCTACCATCTTATGGTCACTCCCTCCCAGGTTCCCATCCACTTTTGCTTCCCCTACTAATTCTTCCCGGTTTGTGAGCAGCAGGTCTAGAAGAGCTCTCCCCCTAGTTGGTTCCTCCTGCACTTGCACCAAGAAATTGTCCCCTACACTTTCCAAAAACTTCCTGAATTGTCTGGACACCGCTGTATTGCTCTCCCAGCAGATAGCAGGGTGATTAAAGTCTCTCATGAGAACCAGGGCCTGCGATCTAGTAACTTCTGCTAGTTGCCGGAAGAAAGCCTCGTCCACCTCATCCCCCTGGTCTAGCAGAGATAGCAGAACTCTACCTGTTTCATTTTCTTTTCCAGCTGTTTCTAACTTAGCACTGGCATTATATACACCCTTTGCACAATCATCATCTCTGGACAGTTTAATATGAAAGGAAATGTTCTTTCCATCATGCAGACCATCACAGATGTTGAAAATGCATGAAGAATAGGCCAAACAATTAAAAAAAAAAAAAAAAAAAACCACCACAATAGGGAAAATAATCATGCAGGCATTATCACAAGGTGAGCAGTTATACTGCCAGTATTACAAAATAAAGTCTGTTGTCCAGAACCAGGTTGCACTAGGGTTGGAATGCAAACTAGAGTTTCTAGAATTTTTTACGTTGGCTTGAAATGTCCCTTGCTTGACTAAAATTCACAATATTATCCTTTAATAGAATATAGATGCTGTGTAGAAGTATGATGCTGTTGTTGGGTCTCCTTCATAGGCTGATTTTGTTACTGGAAGGATGTCTGTGGGTTAATAGGTGGCTAATGGACTAAGGCACCCTACATACTGTTCTTGCCACAGACTTGCTGCATGGCATTGAGTGATCCATAAGAACACAGGATTGAAAGAGATTTTTGGGTGATTGAGTCCAGTCCCCTGCTTATCATTTTTCCTCTCTATGCTTCAGTTTCTCCATTTGTAAAATGAGGATAATAATATGTAACCACCATTGTAAAGCTCTTGGAGAGCTTTAGTAGTAAAATGAGTGAATGAATAGGAAAGTATTACTAATTATCGTTATATCACTTCATTTGTCAGGTTTCAGACTCCCTTTGCAAAGAAGAGCTGTGGCTTTCTGATTAGTCCCTAAGTTCAAAGACATTTCTATGAATATTTGTTTTTACCATTAAAAAAAAAAAAAGTCTCAGAATTTGGTGAGAATAGCACTTAGTACTGAATACTACTATTGCTCCACATCTCTGTGCACTGTTTTCACTTCACTGTTGTATCACGCTGCTTATTTTCTGGACAGATCTCTTATCAATCTGGAATCAGGGTTTTACAGAGCAATAAATAGACTCCTCCTACCCTTCTATTTTTAAGGGTTTTTTTAATGAAAAGAAAAATGTATTTGGAAGTAAAACAAGCAAAAATGTGATCACGTTAAAGAAAAGCTTTCTAATATTATCCTTAAGATTTATACATAACATAAAGTGACTATTGAGGGCTCTAAGCCTTTGTTGTGTATTTATTCACCCGAATAAAAACAAATATATGTAGCAGCCCTACCAAAACCAGGAATAAAACCCAAACCCACTTCATCTATGAATACCCTATTCTTAGTGCACAAAGCAATGCCATCAGCCCACTATTCCCTTCTTGAAGCTTGGGGAAAGGATGTGCTTTACAGGGTGCCCAGAAGGTCAACAAACTTGGGCGATTTGGAACTAGAGACCCTGCGCAAAGAGTTCCTAGCCCCAGCTCTATTTCTTTT
Organism: Trachemys scripta elegans; assembly: GCF_013100865.1. NCBI lineage: Eukaryota > Metazoa > Chordata > Testudines > Emydidae > Trachemys > Trachemys scripta. Next base: position 197,166,742 of record NC_048300.1, read on the forward strand.
ACTCTGAGAGTATCAGACGGGGAGAGAGGTGCCTCTCCAGTACGTCAGTTCCAAACCATTCAGAGCTTTATATGTCAAAACCGAAACTCCACTCATAAGCTAGCAAACAGTAGTGATCCCAGAGCACTGCAGTCACCTGCTCAGAGTGAGAAACTCTACTTGATAAGTGAGCTGCCACATTCTTTGCTGGCTTCAGTTTCCCAGTTGACTTGAGATGCAGTCCCACATAAAGTGCATTTCAGTAATATAATCTCAGCGACGAAGGCATGGATCATGCTAGCAGAGTTCTGATGTGGGAAAAATGGTTGCAACCTCCTGCCCATATGTTGATTGAAAAAAGTAACATTGTACTGTTGGCTGCTTTTGGAGCTGCTGTATATTGTATTGTAAAGTTTGGTAGTATAATCTCCCAGTCACTGTTGAAGACAAGTGCTGCTTCTCTTTGTGGATGGCGGGGTAGTATCTGACAAGTCTGCATTTGAGGCCAAACTGTTGTATAAATAATGTAATAACATGGATGGTCAACTTAATCCCAAAAGGTCTTTTGTACATATTCTTTCTGAAGAGAAAAATCATTTGGGGGAAAAAGTAGCAGTGATGTACATAACTTGACTGTGGAAGGCCCATTATATTATTGACCCTCATTAGATTGCTGCTGCTTGGAATTTCCACAGATGTATAGAATTGTCTAACACTCATACATTTAAAAGAGTCTATTATTGAAACTGAGGGATTTGAAAATTAGGTTTTTGTGTTTTAACGCTGAATTATACATGTATATCATGTTTGGAGAGTCAGACTTGGTTTATTTTGCATGAATAAAACTGAAGAACATGCTCCTCCTCATGTCCCTGTTAGAGAAACTCATCAGAAGTATTTATGATTTACTCTAGAAAAGTTGCATTATGAATAAAAAGAAATTCCACTTGATAATGTCATTTAGCCACATTGATGGTGTCCTTTGGTGTCAGCTAAAGTTAGAGGTTATCAGGGTTTTCCCATATCTAGCTGATAGGCTTGTCAGCTCTTACTTTTCTTTCAGATGAAATTTGCCCTTGTGCAAAGGGTCAGCAAAAGGCTCTTGTGCCATTGCAAAGACCGCCAAAGATGACTGAAGTGATGTGTGTATATATAATGTGTTAGCCTCAGCACATAGATGAATTTCACTCTGAGGTGCTTACAGAAGCCTAACTCGTTGAATTTTTCAGATGTGGTGACTTCTAATAAACTGTGGCAAAAAAAATTTCTTAATTCCCCTTTCAGTCCTCAATTCAGGTGGGAATGAAACTCAGCATCTTACACAAGAGGAAAGCTTTGGAAAGTTTAGAACCTCTTCAGTTTTTCCCCAAAAGGAAATGATGGCTTGTTTTGTATAAGATTCTTACTGTAGGACTGATGCCTAAAGAAAGCACTCGAGTTTCCTTGTACTTATCTGCAGAAGATATTTCAGATAGTACTGTGCTTTCTGGCTAAAGCTTCTCTGAAAAAGTGTACCAATTTTTTTTTAAAGATCTAAACATGAAGACCATTCTAGCCTGAAATGCTTAAATTGTTCTGAATGGAATTTCTGGTCATCCATTTGCTGAAATAAATAATAAGTTCATTGCTGGTTTGAAGACACAATGTCATTTTTTGTCAGCCATCAGTAGGAAAAAATTCATATTAAGGAAGGATTTCTAACAGCAAGATTAATTGGAATTAGACTGGACTGTTTTGCCAAGAGAGGTTGTTAAGGCAACATTATTAGAAGTGTTCAAGTGTTAACTAGATAAAGACACTTTGATCTTTGTTGAGCTGTGGACTGCTGCAGAATCAATGAGAATAATTTGGTTAGCATTGAAGAGACCAACTCTTCTTTTTCATGTTCATATTAAATTAATAGGAATCAGAGGTGACTATACAACTTAGATCACATTAAAGACTAAAAAAACATCAAAGATGGGTGGAGAAACAACTCATGGGACTTCAGAAAAAATGATAGAGAAAACAAACATGCTAGCAGAATTTTCAGACTTGGGGGAATGGGAATTACGGGGGAGAACCTTTTCATTTAAAGTAGTTAGTTTTAGTTACACTTATTGGGTTTTGTTCTGTTTCTTAAATTTAATTGCAGCCTTAAAGCCAGAATTTTCAATGGGGGTGCCTAAAATTGGGTACTCAAAGTAAAAGTGCTCTGGCTCATAGAAAGGTGTTGAGCACCCACAGCTTCTGTTGATGTTCAGTGCCAGTGAAAGTCAAACCACTTAAATGCCTAAATAAGGATTTGATTTCTTAACTTGAGGCACTAAAGTTTACAAAATTTGTCCAGAATTTTAAGATGGCCAGTGTATGTGGAACTAATGTAACAAAATTACTCCTTCAAAATACTACTTTTGGTGTCAGTAACTAGAAACTTCCAGAAGATGGGAAAACTGCAAGCCTCTTCAGGTGTTTCAGCAACCTTATTTAGAGATGAGGCTCATTTGTAGCTTATAAGTCAATATAGAATCATAGAAATGTAGGGCTGGAAGGGACTTTGAGAAGTCAGATCCAGACCCCTAGTAACACGTAGGCTATCCGTGACAGGTGTTTGCCCAACCTGTTCTTAAAAACCTCCAATGACGGGGATTCCACAGCTACCCTTGGAAGCCTGTTCCAGATCTTAACTACCCTTCGAGTTAGAAATTTATTCTTAATATCTAACCTAAATCTGTCTTGCAGCAGATTAAGCCCAGTACTATTTGTCCTACCTTTAATGGACATGGAGAATAGTGGATCACTATCCTCTTTATAACAGCCCTTAACATATTTGAAAACTGTTATCGGATCCCTCCTCAGTTGTCTTTTCTCAAAACTAAACATGCCCAGTTTTCTTAATCTTTCCCCATAGGTCAAGTTTTCTAAACCTTTTATCCTTTCTGTTGCTCTTTTCTGGATTCTCTCTAATTTATCCACATCTTTCCTAAAGCATGGAGCTCAAAACTGGATACAGTACTCCAGCTGAGGCAGAGTGGAACAGTTACGTCCTGTGTCTTAGATATGACACTCCTGTTAATACAGCCCAGAAAGATATTAGCCTTATTTTGCAACCACATCATGCTGTTGACTCATAATTTGTGATTTACTCCAACGCTTGCAGTGTAGATATACCCAGAGTGTCACAGCTAAATACAGTGTGCAATAGATTGTTTAGCATAAGTAAATACACATTTCAAGGGACAATTAAAGGTAAAGTTGCCTGTTAACAGCTCTCCAGTCATAGGAAGGAAAGGGGGTGGGGGGGCGGAAGAGGTGATGCTGGGGTGGTAGGGTATTAAGTGGGTTATAGATTGTAAGAAGCCATACATCTAGTGTTTCTATTCAGTCCATGATTTTTAGTATCTAGCAAAATTATGAGGTTGGCATATTGGTGAGCCATCCTAGTTCCCATGGAAAGCATATGGGGTATCATCAAACAATTACAATCTGTAATCAGTGGGAACTATATCCTGAAAGAAACCTTTCCTGAACCCCCTCTGTGACGGGGTTCGGTCACAGAGATCACCTTGGGACTGTCACCTGATGTGCTGAGATTACCTCTGAGCCCGTTTTCCCTGCCAGCTTGGGACTCCAGAACCCTGCCTTGTTGAGCCAGACATGCTAGCCTGCTGCAATACAGTCTCAGGTCTGGGCCACAACCCAAAGCTGCAGACTTAACTGAAAACAGTTTAGCAGGTTACCTGCCTCCAGCACCCAGACCCCAATGGGATACAAACCCTAAATAAATCCGTTTTACTCTGTATAAATCTTATACAGGGTAAACTCATAAATTGTCCGCCCTTTATAACACTGATAGAGAGATATGCACAGCTGTTTGCTTCCCCAGGTATTAATCACTTACTCTGGGTTCATTAATAAACAAAAGTGATTTTATTAAGAATAAAAAGTAGGATTTAAGTGGTTTCAAGTAATAACAGACAGAACAAAGTAAGTCACCAAGCAAAATAAAGCAAAAACCACGCAAGTCTAAGCCTAATACATTAAGAAACTGAATACAAGTAATATCTCATCCTCAGAGATATTCCAGTAAACTTCTTTCACAGACTAGACTCCTTCCTAGTCTGGGCCCAATCCTTTCCCTGGTACAGTCCTTGTTAGTTCCAGCAGACATCTTGGGTGGAAAGCCGGGGCTTTCTCATGACTGGCCGCCCTCTGTTATGCTCCACCCCCTTTTATAGCTTTGGCACAAGGCGAGAATCTTTTATCTACACGTGCCTGTTACAACATATGGTGTACGTCACTGTGCACTAAAAGCCCCAACAGCTACTAAGTGGATGAAATGAGACAATCGGTGCACTGTCAAATGAACTCAGACAGAAAAATGATAAAAGACAAAAACACCCTGTCACCTGTCGGTGAACACTTTTCATAATGCAATCATTCTCTATATGACTCTCAGTCCTCATCCTCAAAGGAAACTTGAATAACCCCCTCAGAAGATGAGCCTGGGAGCTTAAATGCATAACTTTGCTAGATACTAAAAATCATGGACTGAATAGAAATTTTAGATCAATGGCTTCTTACAACAATATATAACCCCCAGATCTCCCTCCCCCCCAAATTGTTTTCCTTTCCCCTCTATGACTGGAGGGGTGTTAACAGGGCTACTTCACCATGAAAAGTCCCTTGAAATAAGTGTTAGGTATTTATCATAAACAATCTGTTCTACTTTGTGTTTAGCTCTGACAATGAGTACGTTTCCCAGATCTGAAGAAGAGCTCTGTTTAAGCTTGTCTGTCTCACCAACAGAAGTTGGTCCAGTAAAAGATATTACCTCACCTCCCTCTTGTGTCTCTAATGTGGGACTGTCAGAGGCCTTAATAAAGTAATGGACCCGTGCTTTCCCTTGTCTTTCTGTGGCTCCTAATGTACTTCTTCGTATTGCCTTTTACATAACCTATATAAATTTCTGTTGTGTTTTCAAATATTTGCCCAGATCCAAAATTGCTTGTGTTAATTTGCTATTGGTGCACGTAATATAAAACATTACTTGAGGCTGGGAGAGGTTGGCTGTGTTAGGGATGTTTAATCCATGATTCTTTTCAACCTTCTCTATTTGTGTAGAACTTGCTCTGTGGAAATCACAGGACGAACTGTGTGTATATTGGTTTTAGCAAAATCATAATCAGCATCCAGCAAGACCCTAAATGATGCTAGAAATATTAGTGGTTTCTTAGTCTGCTGGATATTCTGTTGTCCTCAAGGAGTTTCTACTTCCTGGGCTAACAAAGAGGATGTATTGTACAACTGAAAACCATACACTTAAATAATCAATCCTTATCTTTTCTGGACTTAATGATCCCATACACTTCACATAATGCAGTATTTGCTATAAAGGCCCTTCCTGTGGACATTAATAGGATATAAATTGGTACTTATTTCCTTTCCCTTCTCTGTTGCTTCCATCTACATTTGTACAGCTCTACCTTTCACATTAATAATATACCGGTAGTATGTTGTGGGAATTAATTTGGTGTCGTACCATTATTGACAGGCTTCTAAAATATGTTTTGTTCCATTCTCCCAGTTACTATAGTGGTGGTGTTAGTTGCAGCGTCTATATTTAATGTTGTAGAACTACATCCATTACTTGTATAATGTTCTTGTTACTCCTGACTTTCCAAAAAGCTCATCTTTGGGGTAGTTTTCCCCATGCTTAGATGAATTGATTTGGAAAGCCTGAACAAAATCCCTTTAAGCCATATTTTAAGTTAGTGGACTCAATGTGGGGAGTGGAGTAGGGAAGTAATTTTTCTCTTTAAATAAATACATCTTTTAAAAAAATCTAGCTTTTTAGAAGAGGGCTATACTTTAAAACAAACCAAAACAAATTTGAATGGTGAAACTTGGCATTGACATAGCTTCCATTGAAGATTAGTGTCTTACATCAGTTGGCAAAATATTGGATATTCACAAAAGTAAATGGCAAAGTATTGAATTTCACACAGTTTGCACAAATGAATTTTACAACCAACGTTACTCAATTTCAAGGACTGAAATTCATTCTATCCTTGAAATTGACTAATGTTCACAGTTTGGGGGCATTTTCATGATTTTTGTGTCCTCTGTGGAATCATGATTTACACGCGTCGTGTAGAGGCTGAGTTGGATACAGAGGAGCAAGTCCGAGACACTGGATCTGGGGCTTACATTAAGGAGTTATGGGAAGGTCCAAGAGTTCTGGACCAGAATATCAGCATATTTGGAGAATTTCACATCCGAAAGTTTCCCTTTGAAAAAGTCTCTATTTTTTTTTAAAAAAAAAAAAAAAAAAAAAAAGATTTGATGGAGAATCCTAACTTTGTTCAATCAAAATATTTTTTTCCTTTTTTTAATAACATGATTTACACAGGGCTCTATTCCTAATGAAAATCCAGTACACTTGTTATGATATGTAGATCAAGGAAAACAAAATTTCCCCAGAAATAGGGTATGTATATTCCATACCCCCCTATGGCAACCAAATGAACTACCCTGAAAATAGCCCAACTCCCCTATCTCCAGGCTGGTTTTTCCTTGCAATGTTTTACCATAGTTAATTGTTCTACAATATTTGTCTCTCTGTGCAGTCTCTATAAAGATAACTGAACAAAGTTAATTTAGTGTCAAGGCTATCCATTTAAAAAGAAGTGCAATGCAGAAAATTACTGTTGCTGCAGGTAATAAGACTACAAAGTCGTCCACAATATAAATAAGTATTAGGAAGGATGATTTGACCTTGGGCAAGTCATTTAATCTCTATCTCAATTCTCCATTTGTAAAACTGGAATAATACTTCCTTTTTCCTGTCCTTTGTGTTGCTTATTTAGAATGTAACCTTTTTGGGGCAGGGACTCTCTTTTAATGGTTAGCTCAAGTGGACTCTGATTTTGGCTGGAGCCTCTAGGTGTTAGCATACTGCTACAACAAGGAACTACTGGAGTAAGGGAGGGTTGAAGTCCCATCTTTGCTACTAATATCATTTGGCTGGTGACCTTTTTCTGTAAAGCTGGGTTGATGGCAATAGCAACAGAAGGATAAAATCTTAAGGCCCAAGGCTGCAACTGCCAGGTGTTGTGCTTACTATTGTGCATAAGCTCATAAATACTGTGTTTAAGAATAACTGTGCATTGGATCAGGCCCTTAATCTGTGCCTGCTGGAAGATTTTGCCATGTTCCTCTCTCCCCCCCCAGTGAGACACTTACAATGTCCCACTTGTGAATTTATCTCCAGCAACAACTTCTGGGCCCATGATGGGCAATACCAGGCACTGACAGAGCGGGAGGCCCTACTAGCCTGTTATAAAAATAAGCTGATGACAAATGAGCATGCTCAGAAGTGTTTTTCTGTTGCGTGTAACTTTCTGATTGTTAGGTTTTGGGGGGATGGTAAATTTAACAAAAGGTTGACTCCTCAGGAAGTAGTACTTGTTTAGTTTAGTGGTGGTTTGTTCATCTGTTTTCAGTTATTAGTGAGCAAAAAAAGTTTTCTTGCTGAAAGAATGGGTTTTATTCACTTTCCAGTAACTCTCAAATGACTAGAGGGATTTTCCACAAACTTACAAAAAAAGAAAAAAAAAAAAAAATTCACCTGTGGGTTGAGAGCAAGAGTGGGAAATTTCAACCTCATAGGAGTAACTGTGTGTTTCAGTTATTACCATTATTATTTCCCTCATGGTCTTGTGATAAGTTTTTGTGAATAGTTTTTAGAGACATGCTTGGAGCTTTTTGTCCTCAGAGCGTGGATCTATTGGCCTTTGGAGAAGACCTATCAGAAGTTCTGCACGTTCAGGAAACAAGTACAAATTGTAATAAACACACTCCTCCAACCACCTTTCCTGCAGAGTTGGGGATCATTATGTGCTACTGTACTCTGTGTGGTAGAAAAGGAATTGTCAGTTAAAGCACTTGCTGGCTGTTTTCACTCCATAGTGGGTAAGTGATTCCTGTAATTCTATGGCCCACCTGTCAATTGGGAATGTTGATTTAATAATCCCAGAGTAATGCTCTTTATATCTACTACTATGCAAGAATTACAGGTAAATAATTTTCTTCTCTTCATGTTTAGTTTTGGAATTTTGCCCAACTAAAGGGGGTATGGACTACCTAATGGCTTGGAATGCAGATCTTTAGTTTTTCTCATCTTTAACTAGTGTTCCTTCCATTAGACCTCTTCTCAGTGAGAGGGGAAGATATAAACCTACCAGGCACGCCTATGCTATTTCTTCCAAGAAAAATCTTCAAGCCCAGAAATCTGTCTTGGACTTGCAGCACACTTGTCTTGTTAGAAAGGTGAGTTGATGTGCTAGTATCTCAGGGTGTGGATTTACAGTACACGTAATAAGAACGAGGAGTAATTGTGGCACCTTAGAGACTAACAAATGTATTTGGGCATAAGCTTTCATAGTCTAAAGCCCACTGTGACGGGTTGGATCACAGAAACCCCCTTGGGAGCTGCCACCTAATGTACCAAGACTACTTCTATTCCTGTTTTCCCTGCCAGTTCAGGACTCCAGCACCCTGTCTTGCTGAGCCAGACACTCCCGTCTGCTCCAACACAGACCCAGGGTCTGAATAACTTGCCCCAAAGCTGCAAGTTTACTTGAAAACAGCTTACAGAAGTGTGCTTGTCTTTAGCACTCAGATACCCAACTCCCAGTGGGGTCTAAACCCAGAAAATCCGTTTTACCCTGCATAAAGCTTACGCAGGGCAAACTCGTAAATTGTTCGCCCTCTATAACACTGATAGAGGGATATGCACAGCTGTTTGCTCCCCCAGGTATTAATACATACTCTGAGTAAATTACTAAATATAAAGTGATTTTATTAAATACAGACAGTAGGATTTAAGTGGTTCCAAGTAGTAACAGACAGAACAAAGTAAGTCACCAAGTAAAATAAAATAAAATGCACAAATCTATGTCTAATCAAACTAAATACAGATAAGTTCCTCACCAGTTCCAGAATGCTCCCTTTTACAGGCTAATCTCCTTTTAGCCTGGGTCCAGCAATCACTCACACTCCCTGTAGCTACTGTCCTTTGTTCTCGTTCCCTTCAAGTATCCTGGGGGTGGGGGTGGGGGTGGAGAGGCTCCTTCCTTAGCCAGCTGAAGACCAAATGGAGGGGTCTCCCACGGGTTTAAATGGACTCTTTTGTGGGTGGAGACCCCCCTCCTATGCAAAGTCCAGCTCCAAGATGGAGTTCTAGAGTCACCTGGGCAAGTCACATGTCCCTGCATGACTCAGTCTTTACAGGTCGAAGCCATTGTCCACGTGGTATCTTGCATGTCTCCAGGAAGACTTTCTTATGTGGATTGGAGCATTCCAAGATGCATTGTTCCCTAAGTGTTTCCTGATCAGGTACTTAACCTGGCGAATTCCTTCCTAAAGAAGCTGACCAAATGCCTCCCAAAGCTTACTTAGAAACCAAGCCAGCATACAGCCCATATTCTTAACCTCAAGTAGAAAATGATATATATGTACAAATAGGATGAATAGATATAGTAGACCAGAACCTTTACGGAGATATGTTACATGGCACAGGCAGCACAGAACATATTCCAGTTGTCATACATACATTTATAAGCACCCCCCCAGAAAGCCTTATGGGGTACACTGTCACACCCACTTCATCAGATGCATGCAGTGGAAAATACAGTAAGAAGATAGATAGATAGATACACACAAACACACAGCATGAAAAAATGGGTGTTGCCATACCAACTCTAACGAGACTAATCAATTAAGGTGGGCTTTTATCAGCAGGAGAAAAAAAAACTTTTGTAGTGATAATCAGGATGGCCCATTTCAAACAGTTGATAAGAAGGTGTGAGTAACAGTAGGGGGAAAATTAGCATGGGGAAATAGTTTTTACTTTGTGTAATGACCCATCTACTCCCAGTCCTTATTCAAGCCTAATTTAAGGGTGTCCAGTTTGCAAATTAATTCCAGTTCTGCAGTTTCTTGTTGGAGTCTGTTTTTGAAGGTGTTTTTTTTTTAAGAATTGCGACTTTTAGGTCTGTAATTGAGTGACCAGGGAGTTTGAGGTGTTCTCCGACCGGTTTTTGAATGTTATAATTCTTGACGTCTGATTTGTGTCCATTTATTCTTTTGCGTAGAGACTGTCTGATTTGGCCAATGTACATGGCAGAGGGGCATTGCTGGCACATGATGGCATATATCACATTGGTAGATGTAGAGGTGAACGAGCCCCTGATGGCGTGGCTGATGTGATTAGGTCCTATGATGGTGTCCCTTGAATAGATGTGTGGACAGAGTTGACAACGGGCTTTGTTGCAAGGATAGGTTCCTGGATTAGTGTTTTTGTTGTGTGGTGTGTGGTTGCTGGTGAGTATTTGCTTCAGGTTGGTGGGCTGTCTGTAAGTGAGGGCTGGCCTATCTCCCAAGATCTGTGAGAGTGAGGGATCGTCCTTCAGGATAGGTTGTAGATCCTTGATGATGCACTGGAGAGGTTTTAGTTGGGGGCTGAAGGTGACGGCTAGTGGCGTTCTGTTACTTTCTTTGTTGGGCCTGTCCTGTAGGAGGTGACTTCTGGGTATTCTTCTGGCTCTGTCAATCTGTTTCTTCACTTCAGCAGGTGGGTATTATAGTTTTAATGTAATGTGATATGTGCCAGCAATGCCCCTCTGCCATGTACATTAGCCAAACCGGACAGTCTCTACGCAAAAGAATTAATGGACACAAATCTGACATCAGGAATCATAATATTCAAAAACCAGTAAAACACTTTAACCTGTCTAGTCATTCAATGACAGACTTGCGGGTGGCAATTTTGCAACAAGAAAGCTTCAAAAACAGACTCCAACGAGAAACTGCTGAGCTTGAATTGATATGCAAATTAGATACAATCAATTTAGGCTTAAATAGAGACTGGGAATGGCTGAGCCATTACAAACATTGAATCTATCTCCCCATGTAAGTACTCTCACACTTCTTATCAAACTGTCTGTACTGGGCTATCTTGATTATCACTTCAAAAGTTTTTTTCCCTCTTACTTAATTGGCGTCTCAGAGTTGGTAAGACAACTCCCACCTGTTCATGCTCTCTGTATGTGTATATATATCTCCTCAATATATGTTCCATTCTATGCATCCAAAGAAGTGGGCTGTAGCCAACGAAAGCTTATGCTGAAATAAATTTGTTAGTCTCTAAGGTGCCACAGGTACTCCTGTTCTTTTTGTAGTTTTAAGAACGCTTGATAGAGATCCTGTAGATGTTTGTCTCTGTCTGAGGGATTGGAGCAGATGCGGTTGTATCTTAGAGGTTGGCTGTAGACAGTGGATGGTGTGATGTGGTCTGGATGAAAGCTGGAGCTCTGTAGGTAAGTATAGCGGTCAGTAGGTTTCCTGGGATTAGCACTATTTCTGGTTGAAATTCTCCCCATGCAGGGGACCAGAACAAGGCCAATGCTTGTCCACCACTTAGTGTCCCACTTAAGTGTAATGTAAGTGGTACATAAGAATTTGTGCAGGCTTTCTGCATAGAGGTGACTTTCACCTGGAATTACTGGCAGCAATATCATGGCTGATGAACCCATAACTTTGACTCATATGATTATAGGGTAGTTTGTTTAAAATGACTTTCTCCCATTTATTTTTAAAAATGAGTTTTTGTTATTAATAATCAACTCCTGTACTTTCTTTCATGTATTTCCATCATGTACACTCACTGGGTTTACTATACTTTAAATATTTGAGCTTAAGAGAGCCCTTTGCTGTTGCCAATAGCCAATGTGATGCTGGGAATAGTTAGTCAACTTCTGGTAGTGTCTTTAATAAAGAACCGTAGCTTCCCCGTGCAGATTTCAAAGAATTCTCGTGAGGTTAACGAAAGCTTTAGCTTCAGTGTGTTGGTTTTTTTGGTCCCCCTTTACCTTGTTCTGCTAGAGTTCCTTTAGAGAATGAAAGGCCTGCTCTTATATAATAGCGGCATCACAACCCATGGCTGTGGGTGTGCTGCATGCAAATGTACATTTATAATCTATTTTGAGAAGTTGAAAATAAATTTCAGAATCAAAGGAAAATTGCCCCTCTTGCATGCTCTAATTCATATCAAAATGTCACTAGGGAGAAACACACGTTCTTTTAGAAGAGTGAATAGTTCGCTGAGAGGGGACTGAGTTTACCTGTGGGGAGATAGAATATCTCCCTACCACCCCCAACCCAATTGGTGAAGAGTGAAAAGTAGACTAATGAGTAAATTTTAATAACAAAGTAACAGCATATCAGACATATGATGGATCTTTTAACATTACAAGTAAAGCCATAGATTTATGCACTCAAGAGCAATTTCCATACAGCTCTGAATATAATAAATGAAGAGAAAATCATTTCTTTAGATGTTTGAATAAAATTCTGAAAGTGGCAGGAATAAATTAGAAACGAGACTTTAAAAACTCTTATCTCTTAACAGTGACAGTTCTGGAAAAAGAAAATAAATAAAGTTGCATGTTTCGTTTTGAAGATTTTTTGAGATTAATGGAGCCACAAAGATTCTGCAGAGATGCAGTAAAAATGTATACAGGCAGTTCAAGAGCAGCAACAACAAAACAATTAAAATAGGGTAAAATGTTCTTATGCAAGGAAAAGCTATTCAGGAATGTGAGAAATGTCAAGATGAAATCCACCGGCATTATTAACTGTTAATTGTACAGAAGTCTCAAACTGGGAATTTAAATCTGCTTATTGTCGGCTAAAAACTGGTCACTGAAAAAAGAAGCCAAAAACCAATGCACTGATGCCATACGGTTAATGGTGCTCAGACACTTTGATGAGCACTATAGAAGTATCTGAAGAAACGTGAGGCAGAAACCCTGTTAATAAGATAGACCTACTGCTGCTGACAGTTGCTGAAGGAAAATGAAAATATTTTGAGTCGCAAAGGCACATAAAAAATAAAATCCATAAATCATTGCCATCATTGCATATAAACAACCCTTTTGTAGCAGGATAAAATATTGTGTTTAACAATCACATAAGTGCACTGCAGTCTAGCTTAATCAAATTAATTCCTACTAGAAAGACTTTATTACAGCATAAAATGATCAAACAATTTCACTACATGTTCCTCATTGGTAGCCAATTTTAGTTCTGTTTGGAAATCTCAGAGGAAGCCTAAACCTTCCAGATAAAATAGCCTTGGAACGCAGAACAATATCTTAGGGTGGCAGCCATGCCAGAATTCTGTTCCAGGATGTCAATATTCCCTGATCTGTGATGTTGCTTTATATCACCTAGGCTCCAGTTCTTTTCTTCACGGCCTCAACTAAGCTGCTGCAAAGCTGCTCCCACAACCCTGACATCATTTAGGCTCTGCAGGGACTATCCTCAACCCTCACATCTTCCTGTTTGGAAAGGTTGGCTTCCCACGAGAGAGTCTAAAACTGCCTACCAGTTCAAGTTACATCTCAGAAAGTTTAACAGAGCCTAATTGCTGCTTAATCCGGGTGCCACAAACCCAGATCGTATCTCCTGACTTCTTAAAAAGAGAGAAAAGGACATCTGGTGCCCTGAGTCTCCTGTGGTGTAAGTCAGGAGTAACTCCACTGAACTCAGCGGTGATATGCTGATGTAAAACAAGTACAAGTCGAAACACGCTTCAACCATTCAACCATTTTAAGGTACCCAAGCTATTTGGTCTTATTTGCTTTTGAGGCTTACTGTAGTTATTTGTCCCTGTGCGTTCATTAAATTAAAGGCTGGAATAAAGCATCAGAGTATTGCCAACTATAATCTGACATGGATTCTTTTAGAAAGACAAGGTGGGTGAGGTAATATCTTTTACTGTACCAGCTTCTGTTGGTGAGAGAGACAAGCTTTTGAGCTTACACAGAGCTGCTCTTCAGGTCTGGGAAATGCACTCAGTGTCACAGCTAAATAGAAGGTGGAACAGATTGTGTTACTGCCCTCACACTCTCTCTCTCTACTGCAGAGGTGGGCAAACTACGGCCCATGGGCCACATCTGGCCCGCGGGGCCATCCTGCCCGGCCCCTGAGCTCCTGGCCGGCCCGGCCCCTCCCCTGTTGTTCCCCCTCCCCTGCAGCCTCAGCTCGCCATGCCAGCAGCGCGGCGGCATAGCTGGCTCCAGCCAGGCGGTGCAGCTCAGGAGCAGATTTGCAAGTGAACACAGGATGTCCTGGCATGGGCGCCCCAACAACAGGGGGACCCAGGGCCGGGCACTCGGGCAGCTCAGCACCAGCGCCCCCCCCGGGGGGGGGGGAGGGAGGGAAGGGCTGCACTGCGGGGACAGGGGAGCAGGCGAGCGGTGCGGGTGGCGGGAACGTGGGCGGAGGACTCAGGAGGAGCACTGGGCGGCCGCGTAGCCGGCTGGAAGGAAGTGACGCTTTGAAGGGGAAACCACCGCTTCTCTCTGGCTGCGCGGCTGCCCCTGTTCCTCCTGAGTCCTCCGCCCATGTTTGTAGGGCCACATTCCAAAAGGGGCAGGGGTCCCAGGGGGGGCAGTCAGGGGACAGGGAGGGGGGGTTGGATGGGTCAGGAGTTCTGAGGGGGGCAGTCAGGGGGCGGGAAGTGGGAGGGGGCAGATAGGGGGCAGCGGCAGGCTGTTTGGGGAGGCACAGCCTTCCCTACCTGGCCCTCCATACGGTTTCGCAACCCTGATGTGGGCCTCAGGCCAAAAAGTTTGCCCATCCCTGCTCTGCTGGTTACAACATTACTGCAAACATGAGAATCCTTTTGTAATTCTTTTACTATACAGTCTCATCTTCAATCCTCTAAACTATTTTTTTATTTTATACTGGCCATTCGTTTCAAAAATAAGTAGCCACAGGTCCAGATAAAAGTCAGGTTGGCAGGACCCTAAGATTCATGTTATTTACCTCTTCACGTAACACAAGAACCAGTGATCACCCAATGAAATTAATAGGTAGCAGGTTTAAAACAAACAAAAGGAAGTACTCCTTTACATAACACATAGTCAAACTGTGGAACTCATTGGCAGGGGATGTTTTGAAGGCCTAAACTATAATGGGGTTCAAAAAAGTTTTAGATAAGTTCATGAAGGATAGGTCCATTGATTAGCCAAGATGGTCAGGGATGCAACCTGTGCTCTGGGTGTCCCTAGCCTCTGATTGCCAGAAGCTGGGAGAGGATGACAGGGGTGGATCACTTGATTGTTCTGTTCATTCCCTCTGAAGCACCTGGCATTGGCCACTGTCA
Organism: Trachemys scripta elegans; assembly: GCF_013100865.1. NCBI lineage: Eukaryota > Metazoa > Chordata > Testudines > Emydidae > Trachemys > Trachemys scripta. Next base: position 197,181,935 of record NC_048300.1, read on the forward strand.
GAAGACAGGATACTGGGCTAGATGGACCATTAGTCTGACCCAGTGTGGCCGTTCTTATGTTCTTATATTTGCAGTATTTTTCTAACATATGTACTCTATGCTATGACAAGCCAACTTTCTTTGCCCTATATTTATTTCTGCTCTGCCTGCCTTTAGATGGAAACAGCTAGTGTGTGGCAGTCTCCTGTATCATGTAAAATGGATTGGAAGTTTCTCTAGTTTGTGTAAACACCTCTGTATTCTTTGTGGAAAAGCCCTGGTGTCATTCCTTGTAGCAACATGTAGTGGTACCTGCAGGGTATCTTTATCCTTTTGACAGCTGCCATGGGATTATTTTTGCTTCTCAAGCAGGAGAACACCACAGTTAAAAAGACTGTACCAAGTGAATGCATGGTCCCCAGAAGTACTTTTTTGTTGCAGCTTTGTGTGCATATAAAGCAGCTCCCTGGATTGGTCTTCAGAGGTATTTGAACCCTTGACCTTCAGCACTGCAGCTGAGAGAGCTCTCTCACTTGGCCTCAAGGAATAACTCCATTAGGGTTTAGCACTAACAGGCTTTTATCCACTAGAAGAATCGCAACTAGAGAGAGACAAGACACACACATTCTCAGTGTGGCTCTTACACATTGGGCCATGACATGGAAGGCACAAGAAGCTTCTCTGTGTGCTCCCCCTATGTGGGAACCAGCAACAGTTGCAGCTGTTCTGCTCCCTTTAATGCAAGGACTTCATTCTGTTAGTGCCATTCTGTCAGTGAAGCCATTACAGGTTGGTAACGAATAGTCCTAGATTTTTAAGGCCTGAAGGGACCATTGTGACGATTAGTCTTACCTCCTCCATAACACAGATCAGAGAACGTTGCTATCCGGTCCATAACTTTTGTTTGAGGTATAGGGTATTTCTTATGTAAAATCACTGCTGATAAAATTTGCAGGCGAGACACAGATTGGCAAATAATGATGACAGGACAACTGTATAGAGAGATCTGAATTGTTTGGTAACCTGGTCCCATTCAAAGAAAATGTTTTTAATTCAGTCAAAATGCAAAGTTATATGTGTAAAAATGAGGACTGCAGGCCATGCGTACAGAAGGGTGGTCTGTATCCTAGAAACCAGTGACTCTGAAAAGACTTCATGGGTCATAGTAGTTGAACATGAGCTCCTAGGGCAATACTGTAGCACAAAGAGCTAATGAATGCTTGGATGTATATCCAGGGGAGTATTGAGGAATAATAGGGAGATGATTTTGTGTTTGTCTATGGCATTGCTCAGACTGAAATTTGAATACTGTGTACTATTCCAGTGTCCACATTTCAAAAAGGATGTTAAAAATTGGAGAGGGAAAAGACACAACAATCACTGGAGGGCTGGAGAAAATGTCTTATAGTGAGACTCTTAAAGTGCTTGATCTGTCTCAAAGAAGATTGAGAAGTGACTTGATTAGTGTCTAAGTTCCTTCATGGGAAGAAGATATTGAATGCAAAGGAGCTCTTTAATCTAGCCGAGAAAGGCATAACAAGAACACATTCAAATTAGAAATGAGGCACACATTTTTAACAGTGGGGGTGATTAACCCCTGGAACAAACTGGCTTTCTGGAAGAGATGCTCTACTGAAACCCAAGTTATTAGACTCAGTAAAGGGGTAACTGAGTGTAATTTAATGGCCTATGATGTACAGGAGGTCAGACTGTATGATCTAATGCAGGGGTTCTCAAACTGGGGGTCGGGACCCCTCAGGGGGTTGCGAGGTATTTACATAGGGGGTCGCGAGCTGTCAACCTCCACCCCAAACCCCACTTTGCCTCCAGCATTTATAATGGTGTTAAATATATAAAAAAAGTGTTTTTAATTTATAAGGTGGGGGTTGTACTCAGAGACTTGCTATGTAAAAGGGATCACCAGTAAAAAAGTTTGAGAGCCACTAATCCAATGGTTTATCCTTTCTGGCCTTAAATTCTATGAATCTTTTGGAAAGTTGTTCCAGTGCTTAATTACACTCACTGTTAAAAATTAGCACCTTTAAACAAATTCAGACTGGAAATATCTTCTGCTTTCAATCATTGGAACAAAACAACTGGTACAATTGTCCCCATCCAGAGAGTGAGTGTGTGTGTATTTGAAGTCACTCTTCTGAGTTTTTCCTTTCACATAATTTCCCAGGCATGCACTATTGCTTGCCTCGTTGTCCTGTTGCTCATGTTTGAAATGGCAGGTGAAAACAGTCCATTATGATTAGCTGCTCTTGACCTGTCATTTCATGAGGGCACACGTGTTAAGAATTAGCTCTTATCACCCTGTAGGTATTATGATCATATAAATAATAAACGATTTCACCAGAGTCTAGTGTTAGTGTATAGTAACCCTGGTTTTGGAATGCTGGTGGGCATTCAACTAGATTATAATAATTGCAGTAACCCTGTTTTTTGAATGAGTTGGGCAGAGTAATAATTGCTGAATGTCCTGATCTAAGTCGTTTGGGAAATCATTGAGCATATTAAATGTGAAGAACATAGAAGTCTCCAAACATTAGCAAAGATAAGAGCGTTTGCAGATGAGTAAAGTAACTAAGGGATTAAAAAAATCACTCAGTGCAGTACTTACCCATCTATCGTCAACACCATGTACCATACATAAAGTAAATAATTCCAGTGAAAGATACAAAGATCTTATTAAACATTTTAACTAACTCATCAACAGACTAACAAATATTTAATGAGAGTTACCAAAGTGCCTGTTCAGACTTCTATAGAATTTTAAGAGTGGCATTCACCCACTAATAAATGCTTGAGAGAGGAGATTTGACGAAAGCCAGTTTGTTTATCCTATTTTAAGTACACCTCTACCCCGATATAACGCTGTCCTTGGGAGCCAAAAAATCTTACTGCATTATAGGTAAAACTGTGTTATATTGAACTTGCTTTGATCCGCCGGAGTGTGCAGCGCCCCCCCTCCCGGAGTGGTGCTTTACCGCGTTATATCCGAATTCGTGTTATATCGGGGTACCAGGGGTATTGGATTTGGGTATAATAGTTTGCTGTTTTCAGTAGTGTAACAAAATCAGCTCCAACTTACATTCTTCTTTTTAAAATGTACCCTTTCAGAGAAGTGGCCTAAAAGAGAGAGAGAGACTAATTCAGTAGTATTTCTAAGAACAAATTATAATATAATAATAATAATATCATAACAAATGACTGAATTGAAGACTCGGGAGATCTGGCTTCAAATCCTGGTTCTGCCACAGACTCTGTGTGACCCAGAGCAAGTCCCTCAATCTTTGTGCATCAGTTCCCCATCTGCAAAGTGGGGATACTACTATCTTTTGTCCACTACTGAACTTCTACGTTTAGATTGTCGGCTTTTAAGGGCAGGGACGGTTTTAGTATGCATGCCTGTTCAAAGTCTAGGTCAATGGGGTCTTTGGTCTCACTTAGGGCGTGTCTACACTGGCAATTAACAGTGCTGCAGCTTTCTTGCTCAGGGGTGTAAAAAACACACCCCGGAGCGCAGCAAGTTGCAGCACTGCAAATCGCCAGCGTAGACAGTGCCCCAGTGCTGGGAGCCATGCCCCTCGTTGAGGTGGGTTTTTTTAGAGTGCTGGCAGAGCTCTCTTCCAGCGCTGCGCGCGACCACACAAGACACATTCAAGCACTGTCATGGCAGCACTTTAGCGTTGCCAGTGTAGACAAGCCCTTAGAGACTCTCACTATTACTACTAATGGCACATGAGATTGAAAAGCCTGAGCAGTGAAGTAGTAATTCTGGGCCAAATTCTGCAGTCCTTACTTGAAAAACGGTTTTGTTTTAGTCAAAGTTTTGCTCAAGTGAAAGCCTCAGAATTTAGCCTTCATTTTGAAGGAAACAGCAACTTTTGGGGGCAGGGACTGTATTTTAATAAGTCTCTTTAACAGTGGATTAACCAGGTTTTGCTCATTATAGTCTCTTGAAAGAAAGGGTAGGCCTACACTTACCTCCGGGTCCGGTGGTAGGCAATCGATCTTCTGGGATCGATTTATTGCGTCTTGTCTAGATGCGATAAATCTATCCCGGAAGTGCTCGCCGTCGACGCCGGTACTCCAGCTCGGCGAGAGGAGTACGCGGCATCGACTGGGGAGCCTGCCTGCCGCGTCTGGACCCGCGGTAAGTTCGAACTAAGGTACTTCGAATTCAGCTACGTTAATAACGTGCATCAGTTTTTTGCATACCTTAGTTTGAAGTCGGGGGTTAGTGTGGACCAGGCCAAAATGTATCGGATATTAAATTGATACTTCAATTACCTTATAACTAACCCTGTAACTAACAGTATGCCCGTCTTTCTTTTTTTTGTGATCACCGTTTTTTTACAGGGTTTAACCTCAAACAGAAATAAAACTGTTACTTTATAAATGATGTGATGATAGGCAACATAGAAATAGGCAAGATCCCTGCACCAATCAGTTTAGTGGTTGAACTTGACGTTGAAGGTCCTATAGGCACTTTATTTGGCCGTGTGTGATTTATACAGAATGCATAAATGTGTGACTTCTAATGCACATATTTTGCTCAAATTATAAGTTAACGCTCCAATAATTTAAACTCTGTTGTGAGCTATTAACTTTTATTTCTTAACAGTTTATTAAACACCAGCTAATCTTACATTTGAGTTTTATCCTTATTTGTTTTTAATTTTATTTATTAGCGATATAATACATGGTTAACAGAAGCATATTTGTATTGCCAACATTACTGTTCCACAAATAATAGGTCTAGTGTACATAGAAGTTGTGAAGTATAAACTGGCCTTTGAAATTCCATAATGTTAGAGTGGTGGCCATCTAATAAGATAGCAGTGTAGCAGTTTTCTATCCTTGGTATTCAGAGAAGGTCCTCAGTTTGATGGGGATGATTCTTTCCCTGCAAACTCCAGGAAACTCCACCATATTTCTGGTTAACCCTTTTCTTTCTTCCCCGTAGAACTCTGACTTGATGGGTTAGCTTTTTTAATAATAGTATTTCCCATACTTTGTGGAACTAGTTAATTGATTTAGGGGAGTCATGTCTCTTCCACCTTGTGATTATGATTCTTGCTGCAACTAACAAATGGGTAATCAGTTCCTTGTACCTCTTCTACAGTGCAGAATTTTCAGGAAAATTCAACAAAAACAGCAGAGGATTATGTGACAGCTGGCAGCCCATTTCTTTAATGAAGTCTCCAACCGCTTTCCAAAATGTCCTAATTTTTGGACAAGTCCACCATATGTGAAAAAAATCTACCCATTTTGTTATACTCTCTCCAGCATTTACTAATCCCTGTACAATAGATGTTTGACTTTAAGAGGGTTTGGTACCCTTTGTAGAAGATTTTAGTAGATCGTCATCCTTTTATAATGTCTCCTGTGCAGCTTGAGTGTTCCTTATTGTTTTTTGTCCTCCTTTCTATTTGGCAAAGATTGATTTTTTTTTTTTTCTGTGTGCTTAATGGAGCAGAAGCCAATATTGCTGTGTTTTGTAAGCTGCCATATTTGTGCATTAGCACTGCTGGTATCAGTGAGAGTGTTTGTAGTCCTGAGTATAGCTTATGTGAGTGTTAACAGCTGCTTCAAGGCCACTAGGCAGAGCTCCTTTTTGGTGTGTCATACAAAAATGCCAGCTATCGTTTTCAGAAGTGTTTGCGTGGAAATGTTTGGTTATCGAGCAGAATCCAGCACAAGGTTTAGGCAACACTTTTGCCCCATGTAGATTTAAGTGGTAGAAAGGTACTGGGCTGGTTCCCTGCACCAGTGTAAAAATCATCCATTAGGGAATACTCTCCAGATAGTAAAAAGAAGAACAGGAGTACTTGTGGCACCTTAGAGACTAACAAATTTATTAGAGCATAAGCTTTCGTGGACTACAGCCCACTTCTTCGGATGCATATAGAATGGAACATATATTGAGGAGATATATATACACACATACAGAGAGCATGAAAAGGTGGGAGTTGTCTTGACCTCTCAGAGTTGGTAAGACAACTCCCACCTGTTTATGCTCTCTGTATGTGTGTATATATATCTCCTCAATATATGTTCCATTCTATGCATCCGAAGAAGTGGGCTGTAGTCCACGAAAGCTTATGCTCTAATAAATTGGTTAGTCTCTAAGGTGCCACAAGTACTCCTGTTCTTCTTTTTGCGGATACAGACTAACACGGCTGTTACTCTGAAACCTGTCTTTACTTTGGTGTTTGTCTAGCACTGTTTTGCAAATGTAAAGAGAAGCAGCCAGTGGGAAAAGTTTGTGTCTCTTTGAGGTCACAAACTTGTGCTTAGGAGACAGTAGAGAGGAGAAACGGATAGCTGCCTAGTTAGAATTCTTCCTTTATACGAACCTGGCAGTAGCAGATGTGATGGTATGCTGAGTATCCTGTAGGCTTGATGGCTGGCTGTCTGACACCAGGGTAAAGGAGGTGTAAAATGCTGTCATTCTGACTTGGTAGCATTTCGCACCTGTTTTGCCCAGGTGTAAATAACTGCACAAAATGCCTTTTGGCACAGGCTCCTTTTCATTAAACCTTCCTCCTTGCCTGTGTTACACTTCCCTCTCTTCCTTGCTGCTGCTGTTTAACTCTGGGGTAACGAGTAAGAAAGACAACACAAAATGAAGCTGTATCTTATTGTCACTGGGAACGGATCATTTTATTTCTTTATAATCTTTCCCAGTGGATTCTCCTCAGCTGTAAGTTTGTAAGCCTTCTATTGCAGGGACCTTTTCTGCAGAACTCAAACTACAGTTCACAAGCCCTCTGCAGTCTGTTTCAAGGAGAAAGCCTAAAGGAAACGTAAGTAGAAATGTGTATTGCAGAGGCAGATCAATCTTGCTGTACAACAAAAATAATAAATGGTAAGTTGGATAAATATAGTGCTAGGAAGGTGCCTCCAGCACCCAAAATGTTTTTTTTTTTATTTCAGCCCTTAGGGAGTTGATCCACTGACAATGATCTGATTAAAAAAAAAAATGAAATTAATTATTATTTAGAAATACTTAGTGTTGGGGGAAGAAGTTGGGCTATGTGAGAGCCCAGTTGTTTTAAACTTGTTTTTCATTGTAGTAGGCCCCCTTTTTTTTTTTAAAAGGCCCTAGGCCTTGAAAACCTTTAAAGCCCTTCAGTTGCAGTGCTTTGAAAACATCTCTGGCCCTGAAAATACTCTGCATTGGGTAGATTGGGAGCGGGGGACTGAGGGTGAATATTCAAGACCACATGCTCTATATTGGCAACTCCTTTATGGGTAGAGTGAAGTGTACAGGATGTGTGGCTTTTTATTTATTTGTATTAAATCTGGGAATAGAATTTTTGGGAAAAATTAGGTAGGGGATATTCTTCTAAACTATACCAATTTGAGTGACCAAAATAACACTACTAAGACAGTGCTGATCTTTGATCCCCTCTCTTCTTTGGTACATGAAGAATGAGAAAGTTGACAAAATAGATACAGTACTTAATTGCCATGACTGGGCACGTGAATTAACACCTCACTGAGATGGATGGGGGCAGTTGTCATTTCTCAGAGCTATTGTTACAGGTTCTCTTGCATGAATATTTCTCCATTGGTGGTTATACTGTATTCACAAGTAGGTTTACAAAAAGCCCACCTATGAGTCTAGAGAACAACATAGCAGCTTCAGAGAGGTGCTGATACACCATCACAACAACATATTGGGTCAATCCAATCCTTCTTAAATCTGTTTTTTGTCTTTCTCGCAGTTCATAATTTGTGGGTGGCCTTGCAGAATAGCTTTCCATTCTGCAAGCTTAACTGACTTCTATCCACTTTGATTGCTTTGCTGAGGAGAGACCTTGGCAGTTCTCTTTGAATGGGACTAGATCAAAGTGCATTTAATGAACTGTTAATGCAGGTCAGCAGGATCCACACAGTTAGCCTGTGGCAGGCTAATATGAGGTAGATTCACACATCAGCTTGCTGCAAACTAATTGTTTGTATAGACTAGCCCTTTCCTCCTTGCTTTATTGGCCAGTGTTTAAAGGGACATAGTCAATTTACTTAATTACCAATAATACCTAGCACGCTACATGTTCAAAGTGCTTTTCATACACTAATTAATTCTCATCCTCACCATCACTCCATAATGTTGGTAAGTATCCAGCCGAGAAAGTGAAAACAGGGAGTTTAGGTGACTAGTCCTAAACCACTTAAAAGTCAGTGTCAGAGCCAAGATTAACAAAGAGTCCGATGGCACCTTAAAGACTAACAAGATGTATTTGGGCATAAGCTTTTGTGGGTAAAAAACCCACTTCTTCAGATGCATGGAGTGAAAATAGCCAAGATTAGTACTTGGGAATTTCTGGTTTCTAATATGTGCTTGGTCTGCTGGATTTCAATCCCTTGCAGGTGTATAAAGCAATGGACTTTTTATATTTATATTATTTCTTCATTAAATGATTGTTAAATGTACTTGTATATTTATAGTTAAGCTCTAATTAATGCTCTGTTCTACAAAACTGAAAATAAGGTTATCAGGTGGCATGTTGCCACAATAACATCAACACTGGTCTGAGTATTGCATTGACAGGCATAGATCATGCTTTCAAAGCTGATCAGTTAAAATGAGAACCAGAGTAAATACTTTTTAAAAGACACTGTCACTAGAGAGAGAGAATGGGGGAAAATGGCATTTCTACCACCTCTTCCTACTTTAAACCCGCCACTACACTGAAACACCTGCCTTAGTAGCTAGTTTGTTTGTTTTTATCACATCTTGCACATCTGAACTTGAATCTTATACTGTCCACTTTGCCTTGATCTCTTAGAAAAGATTAAGGGAAGGTTGCATGATGTAGTTTGCCCTCTGTAATTAATTTAATGTAGGTAGACTTGTTCACATTGCTTCAGCCTCAATTTGTTCTTAAATTAACCTTTAAGATTATAGGACACCGAGATTGGTCATGTAACAAGAAGTGACTATCACAGAAGTGGCTTCAGTAGGATCTAGAAAAGTTTGAGAACTGGGTTGAACCATATATTTTTACTATTAACTTTGGAGAGTTCAGCTGCATATATCAGGTCAGTTGATGGTGTTGCACAGGTTGACATTAGCTGAGGATCTGGCCGCCTTGTGTATTTGCAGGCATGATAAAAGTTTAAAGAGAAATTTAAAAAAATCTTCTGTCTGAAGACTTTGTACTTTCCATTGTTACATACAAGCCCTAAGTTTATTAACTAACAGAAAATAGAGGAAAATATTGTTCTCTAGTTGTTTCCAGTTTATACTGTTGTGTGTTCGGTAGCACTTTGATTCACATTTTTAAAGGTATTTTGATGCCTAAGGATGCAGATAGGCACCTAATGGGATTTTCAACAGTGCGTAGGTGCCACTGAAATTAATGGGAGTTTAGGTGCCAGTGAGATTTTCAAAAGCACTTATCTGCATCTTTGGGCTCATCTTCACTGCATTGTTAGCTTGAGCTATAACATGAGTTTTACCCCTAACCTGACTCTTGTCCCCACACACACTCAAACTCAAACCAGCTGGTCTGTTTGGGGATGGGTTGAAGTTTGAGTACTGCTGAATCCAGCAGTAATCCAGAAGCCAAACTCATTGACCACTAATCTAATCACTCTGCTAATTAAATCACTAGCTCTAGTATTTCGCAGTGTGCTCACTCTCACTTCCTGCTTACTCCAGCTCCTGCAGTAGAAGCCCTTTAGATGCCTAAATAACTTTAAAAATCTGGTCTTTTGTCTATAGTCAGTTTCACTGTTTCCCCTCTATAGTCGGTTCATTAATAATTTCCCCATGTTTGTATGGGTCTTTCACACAGCAACAGTGAAGGGATAAAAATTCAAACATTGTAAAGCCACAAAAACTGGCGGTGGGGACTCTGGGGAGGTATAACACCTGAAACTACTTTAAACTTAATTGTTTTAAAATGTTGACTACATTTCAAGTTGTGTCTCTTTAAGATCACTCTCCTGTAATGCGAGTTATATTTAGAATTACAGCACTGTCATTAAAGTAAATGGAAAAACTAGCTTGGCTTGAATTTGGATTTGTATAGGACTTGGGTCAGTTTCTTCTTTCCGCTTGAAGTGGAAACCAGACACAAAGCAATAGTGCGTTTCGCTGTGTTCCTCAGAGCAGTGCCAGGCTACTTACTCTGTGTTTTCATGTAGTCTTGGAAAATGTTTCCCATATCTGAATGAAAGTGTTTTATTAAGTAACTTAATAGGCTTGGATAGGCTTTGAAAGCTAAAATGAATGTAATACTGAGTAATCTCTTTTGAAGAATGCATATCTGAGGAGGTATCTTTATTAGGAAGTAATTTGAAAGCTTTGGCTCTCATTTCTGGGATGTCCTTGTACCATCATCTCTAACTAGATTTTGAAGCGGAAGTTGTATTGCACAAAACTTAAAGTGAAAGTTGGCTTGTCCAGCATATCTTTACCCAAACTAACTCTTCGCTAGTAATGATTATAGGAATGTTAGGAATGGAAAGCTGACAAAAGATGAAGCTGCTTATATGCAAACACGCAGGACTTGATGATCTAATATCCGGTACTGCATTACATGTGTTCCAAGATGCCCATGTAATGCATTAAAGTATTATAAATAGTGACAAGCCTCTGTATAAACAGTGCATTAGCATTCTAACACATAAATACTTGCATGTGTCACTTGTGGAGCTGAACGTGCTTTACAAAGAGAAGTAAGTGCCATTATTTATGTCTGTGAGTTAGGGCAATGAGGCACAGACACAAGGCCACAGTTTTCAAGAGGGGCCACTAAATGTGGGTGTCCAGTTGGGATACTGCAGGTTTGCTTTTCAGAAGTGCCAAGGAGCTGCAGCTCCCATGGAAGACATTTAGAGCTGTGGGTACTCAGCATCTCTGAAAATCAGGCTCGTGGGGTCACACGTTGGGCATCGCAAGTGAGTCGCACAATAATGTAGAGCTGGGAATAGAACAAAATTCTCCTGGAACTTTTTTCTAGTGCCCTGTCCATTGGTCCACATTGCCTCCCAGGGCAGTGACTGATCTAGTGCTAGTCCAGTGCTTCAGCAATAGCATTTCTGCTGAGTAATAATACACCTCGACCCCGATATGACGCGACCTGATACAACACGAATTCAGATATAATGTGGTAAAGCAGTGCTCGGGGGGGGGGGGGGGGGGGGGCTGCGCACTCCGGTGGATCAAAGCAAGTTCAATATTACGCAGTTTCACCTATAACGCGGTAAGATTTTTTGGCTCCCGAGGACAGTGTTATATCGAGGTAGAGGTGTAATTACACTTGTCTATTGGTAACAAACTATCATTCATATTACATTAGGCTGGCAGTAAGCGCTTCCTTCCTGCCAAGATCCATACTCATTCTTTGAAGCATCTCGTATATGTCCCTCATAAAAGTTACCTATTCCAGCACCCAATAGGTAGGCATCTGAAATCAGGAAATGATGCAATTGTGAAGCATGACGTTTTGATTTTTTCTCCAATGCCACTAATTCATCTTTCAGATGACGGCAGTATATCCTCATATACTCCCAGATAAACTTCAGGGACTTGTATGTGTGTTGGGGGAGGGGTCAGGGGAGGAGTGCCTGATTCCTTCAAATGGATCATTAGGAGAAAGTAGATTTTCTCTGAGGGGAGCTTTTAGGTGAGAAATGCTATTTAATCTGTATCAGAGGGGTAGCCGTGTTAGTCTGAAGATGCCACAGGACCCTCTGTTGCTATTTAATCTGTAGTAACCATTCCAGGTTCTAGAAGGAACGTGACTTGCCCATCCAATACCTCTGTGCATTGTTTCTTTTTAAAGGGTGGTACTGACCCTTTTGGCACAGTTTGTTTTGAACCCTCCAAATCCTAGCTCACAGTGGCCCTAAGACTACAAGCACCTTAACGGTGGCTGAGGTCAGGAGATGAGACCAACATGGTGCTGATCCAGGCTAAGAGTGTTTCCTTCCATGCTTCTTAAGTGCCAAACTCCTCTTCCTATTAGTGATCTCAATCCCACTCACTCAGTGGTGCCTTTCATTAACTCCGGAGCTAAGGAAATGGAAGCAGGATCTCTCTTTTCTTCTTGCCCGCTGTTCCTGTTTGGAGAAAATAGTCTGCTGAGGAAGAGGAACGTGAAGGATTTATTCTCTCCAAGAATCTAGAGATCAGGCTGTTCAGGAGACATAACTTTATCCACTCTAGTCACTAGGTTTCCAACATACTTAATTTGAAAGATTTCATTCCAAATATATTGGAGGAAAAACCTTTCCAGGAACTGATCTGCTTGGAGATTCTCTGGTTAAATAATGATCTCCCCAGACAGAAAACCCCAGTCCCTAGTAATTTCTCAGATGCTTTATGCTCTTAACCAAGAGTCATGTACTTTTTTTTTTTTTTTGGGCTCCTTATGAGGAATTGTTTTTCTGAGTACTTTTGAACCAATCTCCTCCTCCAAAGATCCAGCTGAGTGAAAAACAGCATCTGCCCTTAACCAAACGAACATCCTTCACTTATAAAGCACAAACTGGGAGTCAGAACATTTGTGAAAATTCAGGAAATATAGAACCTCTCATTTTCAGCTGTGGGAGAAATACTGCTCTGTGCATAACTTCTCCATCTAGAATACCTACAACAGAGGGATGTTGTGAAGTTTAACGTTCATGGAATACTTTGAGAACGTCAATGGCCAGTACTATAAAACATGCAAAATAGCATCATCGTAAACTGATTTTTGGGACTATCATTTATAGGAATAACATGGCCAAATTAGCAGGTGATAAATGACGTCTTTGATCTTTTTGGTTACCTTTTAGACCCTTAGCAGAAACAGACAGGAGAATGATTATTTTATTTAAGCATTTTGGTTTTTTTAAGAAGAAGGTTGTGTTCCGTAAAGCAGCAGTGTTGGTCTTCAAAACATAACTGTTACATATTAGCCAGGACACTGTTTTCTTTCTCAGAAACCAAAAATCCATCCACCAATCATAAAAAATCCGAAGGATCTGTTTGATACAATAAGGCTTTCTGGCCAGCTGCCTTGTTTTACTTGCATAGAGTCCAACCTTTCATAAAAGACAGTAGGCTGTCTATTTTCACAGCCTTCCAAGAACAATGTGGAGTCCAAATTGCATATAGTTCGAGAGATCTTGAAATGTGTCCCTTTATATTGTTTTGGCGTCTGGTTATATGGCCTAAGCCTTCTCTGCTAGTGGATTTCGTGTTTCTCATTCTCAAAGGTGAACAGCTAGCTGCCAGACAGACATTAAAATTAAGGTAGGCCCAGTCGTCTATGCAGAATCCCTCACTAACTGGGCTTTTGGGAAGAGGGAGGGTGCACACCATTCAATAGAGAAACAAACCAGAGCTGATCTTCCGAACATTATTCCTTCCCAGCCCATGCTCACACCTGGTGAAATCCTCTTGCTTTGTTCTGCGTCACTGACAATATCGTACAATATAATATAGAAAATACTACATATCTCACTGCAACCCGTGGCATTTGGGATGTCTCCGAATAATACAATCTGGGATACTGTCACCAGCACAGGGAACACCAGTGGAAATTCATTGTGGGGTGGGGGAGGTTAGTGAAGGAAAACATTGAAAGTTATTTCTGACCTGAACCTCTCTGTCCCCCAGCCTGCTTAGTGGGAGTATTCAACACAGAAACCTGTGCATACCACAACATTAATTTTTGCACTGTAGCCTGCCTCTTAAAGTGCTACTAAATTGTTGTCAGCACAGGCTCTTGGTCTGTTAGAGTATAAGCTAGACTTTGTATCCTCTAAAGAGGTTTCCTTATGGGGGTAGAAGAAAGATTTGCAAATTTTAGCAAGTCAGCTTGACCTACTTATTTATCCCATCCAGAATTCACAGGTTTCTGAGGCAAGTGCTTCACATTTTCCACTTGCAAAGGCTCCTTGTATGGTATTTTTAAAACAGGTTCAATTTTTAAGCTAGCAGACTTTCTCATAGTGTGTATTTCTACCCAGATTGCTCACTGTGGCTTTGTTGAAGAGAATTCTCTCCACTTAGAACCTGGTGAGATTTTCAAAGGTGCTGAGCATTGGCCGAAATCTGTTCCCATTAAATTTCTCTCTCATTGGCTTTCAATGGGAGCAGAGTTAGGTCAATGTTGTGTTTCTGAAAATCCTACTCCCTTCCTCGAAGCAATTGACATTTAGATCTGGGGCCTGCTAGCATGAGTGCTGCAGCTGAGCTCAGACGTTGAGGTACTGCGTGGGGGAGAGGGAGCCAGGACTCCCACCGTATTATGCTAGGCTACCCTTGCCAGACTTTACATTGTATGTAATATGTGTAATTGGAGCATTGTCTCATGAGCAGCTTGGGTTAGAATGGAAAGGACTTGGGAGGCAAAACCAAACCATTTGGTTTGATAAGAACTGAGAGTATCATGACCTGGGCTCCTAGGCACTGCGGTAATGTAAATAATGATGACACTAAAAGTAAAGAAAAAGCTGTCATGGGCAGGTGATATGCAATACACAGCTCCTTTGAGTTAATTCCAAATTCAGCCTAATAAATGTGTTTTGACAGCCCGTTTCACAGCAGTGAAAGTGGAACCCCATTGCAGAAGACTTGGTCTTGCAATAATAGTAAATCAAGATTTCAAAATAGCTGGGCCTTAGAGTGAATTTAGTGCTGGGGAATTGTGCCAGATTGATGTTGTTTAGCCCCAGACAGCTACAGAATAGGCTATGGTAGTTCTAGATTCGCTGCTCTATCCCAATGTGACTGAGAGGATGGAGAAGTGAGGTAGCCTACCAGTAACAATCACTGGCCATACCCACATTCCCAGTGTTCCTCATTGTGTTTCATTTCTATCCCATAGTCTCCACTACCACAGCTCCCTGGACTGGTAATAAACCTTTTGGGAAGGAAGGAGGGTGATGGTGGATCTTTCTTCCTCCCTTATAAGCAAGCGTGCCCAGTATCACCTACTCATAATTCCACATGAGGGGGGACCTGGTGACTCTCACCTCTTGCTCTGCACAAACCTTGAAAGAGTGAGCAAGGAGCTTCTAGCTTTCACAACTGGTGTGAGGGAGTATTGTGAGCCTTGCTCTTGCATATGTACAGCTTGGAGACTGGGGAAGAAGTGCCAGCATGATGTAATGTTGTATAGTGGTCCACACTGAGACCACACGCTCTCTAGAAGAAGATTGGTTTGTTGATGAGAAGGTAGTTCAGTCTCCTGCCATTCATGCTGTGCTTCTGTGATGAAGGTTCTTTCTCCCCTAGCAGTAGGACTGAGATGAGCAACTCATTTAGGAACATAGGGCTGGAAAGGACCTCCTGGGTTATTGAGTCCAGTCCCCTACTATCACAAGCAGCCCATCATAAAATCAACTTCATAAATATATCAAGACCCGTCTTTAAACTACTTAAGTTGTTTGCTTCCACTACTTCTATGTGAAGGCTGTTCCAGAACTTTACTCCTCTGATTAGAAGCCTTCTAATTTTCAGCCTAAATTAATTCATGGCCAGTTTATACCTATTTAAGCCATGGGAATGGTAATTACTTTTGATCACTACAGTTCTGGGCCTTGTTCCACCAGTGACCTGGAAAGGAAAGGCTATATAAACCACTGCCCTTTTCAGTCATTTATTAGAACGAAGACACATCCCTCTGTATTCTTTTGACAGTAAATGAGATGTGTAGCTCATGTCTGGGCATCTGTTTATGGAGCTTGTTTTCCCTCTAATGGACAGAGGCGCAAATACTAAGAACATGTTTCATTAAAGGACAGTTTTGGTGAAATCCAGTCTGTTCTTGTTTCTGCCCTAATATTTTTTGCTGGATTTGTTTTTTGGGTAGCGCATGTCTTCCTATTTGTGTTGTGTAAGCCATGGGGAGTTCCCACAGTGTCTAATGTTTTTGATATACTTTGAGGAACTGGTTTCAGAGGGGTAGCCATGTTAGTCTGTATCAGCAAAAACAACTGAAGAAGTGCATTTTAGCCCATGAAAGCTTATGCCCAAATAAATTTGTTAGTCTCTAAGGTGCCACAAGGACTCCGCATTATTTTTGAGGAACTGATAACATGTGCTATGATTTCACAATTCTCTGCTCAGTGCTGAATGTTTAAAGTTTGCTTCAGGATCTAGCTTCTCTCTCTTGAACTCTATTTTGGGGCCTCTTCAGTGTTAACACGCACTAAATAATTATTAATATATTAAAGGCCTGATTTTGCCATCCTAATACATGTTGAGTAGCACTTTACTCCATGATGAGCTCTGTTGATTCCACTGGGGCCATTTACAGAATAAGGTGCTTCTCTATGTGAGCAAGGGTTGCAAAAGGGATTATGTTAATGTAAACGGGGGTACCTTTTAGAGCGGGCCAGCAGGGTCTATGTGGGGCAGAGTGCTTGACAAATCACAACCTTCTGAAGTGCCTTAATTTCCCTCTGCATTTGTTTCCTATCTCATCTTTTGTCTGTCTTGTCTATTTAGATAAACTCTTCTTTGAAGAGATTCTCTTACTGTGTATTTGTATGATGTCTGGCACAATGGGGGCATATAGGTGTTATTGAACTACAAATAATAGTACCTCAAATCAGAATCCTACATTCTGAGGATTTAAAAAAAAGGTCTGAAATCTTGTCTCTGTTAAGATTTCAAAAAATTAAAATCAACAGGAATCCACTTCTGTAAGAATTGCATTTAAAACTTTATATTCTCTCCTTCTCCCTCCCCTGTATTCCCTGAACAACGACAATTAGGACCGCTTTGATTTGAGTCTTTATGAATTGTATCTAGCTAAGTTGATTTTTTTCTCCATTCCTATCAGTCCACCATTCAGAGAGCAAAAAAGCCATGAAGTTTCTCTTCCAGAATCTTAGCTGACAGACCCATCTCTCCAAGAATTGTCAGTTTCACAAACAATTATTTAAACTGAAAATGCCAGGAAAGGATCCCTTTAGTATATGTCAGTTGCGTTCAGGTTTAACAACTAACAAACTTCTAAGGAAGCCCAGGAACCACGTTTAAAAGCCCAAATGCCAAATCAAAGTCTTGAGAGAATTGGAGATAAAAAATGTTTGTGATCCTAAACTAAATATAGCCCAGCCTGTCAAATACCCAAGGAGTCTCCTTATTGTGAGCATTACCCAGACCAATGTGTTTCCAACTAGAGAAAGCTGTGCATTGTAAAATAAAATGGCATTTTGACTGGATGGTAGAGAGATGGGAATTTGAAAAGTTCGAATAAGGTGGGTTTTTTTTCCTTTCATGGGATACATTTAAAGCTACAAAAAGAACAGGAGTACTTGTGGCACCTTAGAGACTAACAAATTTACTTGAACATAAGCTTTCGTGGGCAACAGCCCACTTCATCAGATGCATGTAGTGGAAAATACAGTAGGAACTTATTTCTCCCCCCCCACACAGTTCCTCACATCTCCTTGTCAATTGCTGGAAATGGACCATTTTCATTACCCCAAAAACAGTTCTTTTTCTCACCTGCTGATAATAGCTCACCTTAACTGATCACTCTCCTTATAGTGTGTATGGTAACACCAATTGTTTCATGTTCCCTGTGTGTGTGTGTGTGTGTGTGTGTGTGTGTGTATATATATATATATACACACATCTTCCTACTGTTTTTTCCACTACATGCATCCGATGAAGTGGGCTGTTGCCCACGAAAGCTTATACTCAAATAAATTTGTTAGTCTCTAAGGGTACATCTACACTACAGGGGGGGAGTCTATTTAAGATACGCAAATTCAGCTACGTGAATAGCGTAGCTGAATTCGACGTATTGCAGCCGACTTACCCCGCTGTGAGGACGGCGGCAAAATCGACTTCTGCGGCTTTCTGTCGGCAGCGCTTACTCCCACCTCCGCTGGTGGAGTAAGAGCGCCGATTCGGGGATCGATTGTCGCGTCCCAACGAGACGCGATAAATCGATCCCCGAGAGGTCGATTTCTACCCACCGATTCAGGCGGGTAGTGTAGACCTAGCCTAAGGTGCCACAAGTACTCCTGTTCTTTTTGCGGATACAGACAAACACGGCTGCTACTCTGAAACCTGTCATTTAAAGCTACAGTAACTCTGATTTGTTAAACTGACAGATTCCACACTTAGAGAGGAAGTTCTTAATAGTAGCATCCTGGTAATATTTAAATGACCAGGTATTGGTGTTTAGATAGTGGTGCACGGTGGTAGATGCCTTACAGATACCAAAAATAGAGATTGAACTGGATAAATCTGCAACTGCTGCAACTTCTCTTGCTTTTCTTTTTTTTCCCCCCATTGCCTGGCACAGTTCAGAGGCTTGCCAGTGTGTTTAGTCAATGAAAGTTAATAGCCATGTAGATAAGCATGTGTGATTTTTCTAGTGCCAATTATTAGATCAGCAGATGCTCTGGGGAGTATTTATTAGAGCTGTCATATTAGTAATCCCAAGGTGTATTTATACTTGCAGATTTCTCTTGCTTTAGCAGTACTGACAAGGTGGTCCAGATGTTTAGATTGGGGAGGAGGAGATTAGGTATTTTGCACAGTCACCCTCTTTTCAGTTGTGATTAAGAATGAGAAGTTATCTAACACTCAAGTATTTTCGTGGACTTTAATTGAAATGGAACTGAAAATGAAGATAGGTAAATATGTATTCTCCTGTTTATCTAAGTCCCCTCTTCCTGTTGTAAATATTTGACATGACCTTTCACTTGGTAGGGTTTTAGCTGTTTTTGAAAGTGTTTCTTTAATTGCTCTCTACTTAGAGATCATTAAAATGTTAGGTAATCACATCCTGAATTCCATGTTGAATAGGACTGCTTGTAAATAGGCTGCAGCCCTAATTATTTCTCGTGGAAAGAGTTCAGGTGAGTATGCCTCAGACTTGACTAGCCATGGTGAATGGGAACTGAGTAATAATTCTCCAGTGCTAGGGTCAGCTTTGGTTTAGGAGCGTTCCCTCTGAGCTACTACTGTCTGAGGTTTAAACATAGGCTTTACTAATGCAACATAAATATTATGTAACAACTTAATGAGTAACTAACTTCAGTGAATGATTATATCAGACTGTCTCTAAGTGGTTAAGACTGTTGCTTCAAACCAGTTGGGATTAGGAAAGGTCAGATGTTGTGGATAGAGTCTTGTGTATTATTATGGTTTTATCATATGGCACTTGATTTTAAATTCAATAAAGAATAAAAATCTTACTAAGACCACATATTAATGTCCTTATTTTTCTCTGAAAGAAAATTCTAATTCATTTGAAGCATCCAGCATCTCTAATTACCTGATTGGTTGATCACCAGTGGATAGCTGAAATAGTCTTGTTCTCACAAAAATAAAATATTTAATGAGCTCTGAAATATACACCTCTACCCCGATATAACGCTGTCCTCGGGAGCCAAAAAATCTTACTGCGTTATAGGTGAAACCGCGTTATATCAAACTCGTTTTGATCCGCCGGAGTGCGCAGCCTCACCCCTCCGGAGCGCTGCTTTACCACGTTGTATCCGAATTCGTGTTATATCGGGTCGCGTTATATTGGGGTAGAGATGTATTTTTAAATACTTTGATAGATACCAAAAGCATCGTTTTAAATATTAACTCTCAAAATCTTTTTGGTTTGTAAGTCTGTAGCAGGGCATATGATTGCTCTGAAGAGAAAATGTCTTTTTATTTCTCTTGGACATAAATTAACTGTCTGATTTAAACATAATTACAATGAGGTGCCAAACTATGTACGGCCCAGAGCATCCTTGTAAACCTCCAGATTTATTTTTTTTAAAACATTTGTGGAATAAATAGATGCTTATGGAAGTCCTGAACTAATAGTATTAACTAGGACATGGCATGGCATACATTTAGATAAGATTTCCTGCTCTGTCAGTGCACCTCCATCTTGACATTCAGAGCCTCCTGGTCAGAGACTCTGCCTGTTTCTGTTGTGGTTTATTTGTGACATGGATAAGCTCCTACTAGGGAGAAGGAAGGAGAATGCTGTTCACTTTCATTTGTGATCTAAGCAGAGTTTGCAGTCGTGCTTTCAAAAATGAAAGATGATTGCACTATTAAACCACTGACCCTAAACCTCTCTCCTGCTAGTGAAGGAAGAGTTGATCGGGTTGCGTGCTGTATCCTCTTGTTCAACTCAGCCATTTTAATAAACTTAAAATGTTTCTATGCATTGATCTAGCAACTTCATGCACAATATTTTCATCCATGTGTTCAAATGTGAACTCTAAAGCTCATTGTTTTGACTGTCTTTTTTAAAAATCCTGTCTGGTAATGATACATCAAGTTATTGAAACACAACTAATCAAAAAACTCCAACAAATTCACTTTTTGCAATTCATATGGCGATCTTACATTTTGCATTTCTCACTCAGCATGGACACTGAAAATGGACTAGTGAGTTTCACTTTCTGGCTTTCATGCACTAGCACAATGCTGTAATGTTTGGGTTGGAAAAAAGCGCAGAGGAATGTTTGTATTTAAATAAACTATTTTCATTAGAATAAAATAAGGGAAAATTTCTAATGACAAACTGTAAAAATCTTGTTTTTAATCAAACATTAAAGTTAGTCCTAAATTGATCTGATGGTATCTATTTAATAGTCCAAAATGTCTGATGAAGGCAATGAAAGATAATTTTGTGTGTAAAAAGACTAAAAAGATGTTCACCTGTACTTTGTCTATGCTTATGAACCGATTTGATCAGCACAGATACAATATGATTTCCTCATCCACCTCCCCAGAGTTTTCTTTAGTTTTTAATAACTTTTCCTGTTTAAATAAATACAGTATTTTGATACAGCTTGAAGTATTGTTTAGGTTAAATTAATCAGAGGGGGTTTGATCTGGTGAAATCCTCTAGAGATCAGATGGTGTAATTCTTACAACACTTGGCTAGGAAGCAAACAGTGTCTTTTTGCCTAATTAGATTCAAGGAAGGCGCATACAGCCATACAAATGTTCCTAGACAAGAGGAGAGAGGATTAAAGTGCATAAAGAAAATACACGAGTCAAGATTGCAGATTGAGGAATTCTTAAAAAAAACAAACAAACAAACAAACAAACAAAAAAAAGTAGCAACACTTGCTCTATGCGGAATATGTTAAACATATGAGATTAGATTAAATCAAAGCAAGACAAACCATAATAATATGGAGCTAGACCTTCTTTACTGGCCCCCAAAATAAAATAATTTAATATCCAAAGGTTTTAAACAAAGGTAACAAAAGTCAAAAAGTGGAAAAGGCGAATAGCAAGAGGAGAGCAAATATAAAATCAAAAGTAAAATAAAGGAAATGCATTTAAACAAACAAAACTTGCAGACTCAGTTCAGAGCGTAGGTTAAGGAAAACGAGTCATAAAAGAAAAGTGAGGACAGTGGAGAAATAGAAGAAACAGTGACACAATAAGGGGAAAAAAATAAAAATAGGAGCCTTAAAAATTTGGGTGAGTAAGAGGGGAATGGAAATCTTGCTAATGCGATGGAGGCCCCAGTGGAGCTGATGAATAATGGGTCATCTGTGCAGATTAGATGGTGTAGCCTGAAATTGATACAAACTGTTACTAAAGAGTTTAAAATTAGCTAAATTAAAATTACATTCTTATCCTTCTTGTATCTTTTATTTCATGCAAAGGTGACAAAAGTTGAGAGGAACCCAGTTAGAAGACAAAGTAATCTTTAGTATGTACATGCATACACTGTGGTGTCCACCTGTGAACACGGCATAAGGTAACCTTGTATTTCTCTAAGTATCCATCTTACTGGCCACTCATAAATATACAAAGAGAGAGAGAGATTAAAACAGAACCGTATTGGAGAGAAAAGAATACCTGCCCTCATCTTTCAAACAAAGGATCAGCTGCTGGAGTCCCAACAGTGCTCCTTCTTGGGCTGCGGTTGCAGTCCTAATAAGTAGGAGGACAGGATGTCTGTATCTCCACTGGGTTGTCTTTGATGCTTAGGTCCCAGCATGCAATGCTGCTGCTTGACTCAAGCATCAGACTAACCAGTGGAAATATGTATGTCCTGTCCCCTAGTTATTGGGAGTGCTGCAGCAGATCAAGACAGAACATTGCATGTTGGCACATGTAGTTTCTCCAGATTGCACCTTCATATGAAAGGTGAAGAGGGCAGCAGGAAACATTAAAGCATTCTGGGCTGCACTTTGGGTTGCCCCTGTTCTCGTGCTAATTAGCAGCCTTTTCCTGTCCCTGCTCAGTAGTCACTGTTGGCAAAATGGCATTATGTTCAGCTCCTGGATCCTTTGTTTCTGTTCAGAAAATGAGCTTGGTGACTGCAGAAGACCCCTGTGTTAAGTCATTTTTTAATATGCTGTATGTGGTCCTGCCTCAGTGCGGGGTGCTGGCCTAGATGACCTCTTGAGGTCCCTTCCAGCCCTACGTTTCTATCATACATAGCTTTATATAAAGGATTTGGATTCCCTTTCTTCCATTTCCCTCTTCTCTCCAGTTAAATCCACTGATTGAACTGCAGGAAGTGCCAAGAATAGCATAGCCCAGCTCCAGTCCTTCTCTGACAGAAAATGCAAGAGCAACTCTCTAAACATCCACTTGCTTGCAAGTCATGTTTACTCTTGAATATTGATGCCCTGTTTACACTTGAATGTCAGGAACAGCAACAGGCAGCTCAGACCAGTGCACCACCAGTGAACTGATTTTTATAGAAGATGTTAATCTATTGGAGTGCAGTGTCTGTCCATCTCCGTCTGTCTGTCTCTCTATGGTCCACAGACCCTTTTACGCTGGGTCTCTAACCTGTACTCAGCTGAAGGAGGTAAAAGCCATTCTCGGCGGAGTGCTCCACATCATTGAAAAATATAGTGTGCCTTTGTTTTTTTTCTTGCACCTTTTGGACTTCACATCTTAGCTGCTGCTTGCTCTTCTGTATTTGGATTTGGATTTAGCATTGCTGATAGCCTGTTACCCTCATTGAAAGCTTTTCACCTCAGCTGTGAGTGGCACATGTTTTCACAGGAATATTTTTATCATTACAAGCTGAATCTCATTCTCACCAATAAATGGAGACCGGAAACTGCAGTCTCTGCAGAATATTGTCTAATATCGCTGGTTTTCATAGTTGAAAGGCTTTTTAAACATTTAAAAGCAGCTTGATTATTTTTAATTCCCTTACTGGTTGATAGGGTACTAGATATTTACCCTGTCATGTCATATGATCATTAGTTATCCAGCATTTAGAGATATTGATTATAGAGTGCAGTGTGCAATTTGTTACATAATTATCCACTGTAATTTTAGTTTTTGCATGAATAAACTGTTTAATTAGAACACGAACTTTTAATATTTCAGAATGTACCAAACAGAAGTATAATTGATGATATGCCTTGCCTGTGTAGGAATCCTGAAGTTATTATGTAAGGACACACAACTACATTTAATCAAACATTGGCTAAAGCCAGCTGTTCAGCACATAGTTTTGGCACAAAGTAAGTAACAATTTAACAATTACTGAGTGCTGCTGAAAATAGTCTTGCAGTAGAATGGGCCTTCTGCTATGCATTTCAATGGCACATAAGACACCTCAGCGGGTTGTTTTTTTATTAAAGAAAATGTTGCTTAACAAAATAATGTAAACTAAATGATGCATCTGTTTAAACAGTTTGTTTCTATAGGTCCTCGAGCCTGTGTTTAATGAAGTAATCAACCAGTTTTGTGTGTGTGTGTTGCAGTATGTGAGCTTTCAGTGGGAGAAAGGTGTGTTGATGAGTAATGAGGGGTTTACCACCAGTATTGTGCATAGAATGCTATAATAGCATGCAGCAAATAGTCTTCCCCCACGCACCCCAGTTTGCAATGTTAGGGGTATCCTTGAAAACCTTTTCACCACCTTCCCCTCCCCCCGCCCCACCCATTTCCACCCTATCTGTACTGTGGCACAAGGAACAGTTTGACTTTTACTGCACGCTATTTTTTCCAGAAAGCTGAGTTTACATTTTAAAGTTTTTGCTTATCAAGTGCAATTCTGACAACTTCCTCATACTGGAGAGGTTTCAGAACTGCACAGGGGGAAGGAGTGTGAGGCTTCTCTTGGACTTCCCACACACCCACTCCCCCTTCTTTGTCTTGGGACCAGATTCCATTGACTTTAAAGGGAATGTCACATATCATAGGGAAATCGGGAGGGAATTGAACCTTGCGAAGTGAACCCCATTCCTGCTGTCTTCTTGTTCTGGCTGAGGGTAGCTGCCTCGGACTTTGCATTATTCCTAGATCAGTTGTTGCAAAAGTTTTTGTTGTTTTTGTTGTGTCTCCCTCCCACCCCACCCCACCCCACCCCCCCGCCAGAAAAAGGGAGGGAAACTGCCTCATAAAATGTTCCTTGCGGTGTCAGGGAAGGAGATGGGATCGGACCATTTAACCACCTGGCTTACTGGCAGGTCAAAATAAATCCTCCAGATTCCAATCAGTTTGTCACCTATATGTTTTTAGAACCCAAATATGGCAGGTTGCAGAATGTCAGCTTTTTGGCAGCGTTGGAAAGCTGTCAATCAGATACTAAATTGGGCATAGAAGTATTCTCCATCCACAGAAATGAAATCTCATTCTAAAAGCACTCATTGAAGTGCTGTCAATAGCTGCACAATCTTTTAGCTTCTATGCTGCAGTCTTTATCATACACGTCTTAATCCCAAAACCATTGGGGTTTGTAACTAAAAAAAACACATACTGTTTTTTTTAAAATGCTACCATGGAACGGTGACTTCTGGGGGTCATTGATGTGGTTGTAGCAAATTCGATCACCAACCAGCAAGTTATGATTTAAAGAAACTGAAGGCGTGACCAGTTCTTACACTAATGGTCAAAGATAAGGGTGCCCAAATGCAATGATTCCAAAGGACCTAATGGTAACTTGGAAAGTGTCCAAAGGCTGCTTTAAACTTGTATATAAACTTACATAATCTTTGAAGGGAAGCAAACACACAAGCATGTTTACTTGAACTCATTTTTCCAGAGTGGAGGAATATAAATTGCTTCCTATTTGAGTTCCCTAGAAATGATCTCTATCCCCATAAGATTAAATTGCTTGTTTTTGCCTTCAAGTATATCACTGCACCCTAGCTGCTTATCCCTTTGCTACTTTCCTTCTCTCACCCCAATGCTGCTGGCCATGATCCCCTCCCCACCTGCCCTCTATTTGTCCACTTCCCCCACAAGCATCTGTCTCTTTCATGTTTCCTCCTACACATGGAACACCCTCTCAAGTATTCCAATCTGCCAAGCCTTCACCCTCTCATTTAAATCCCCACATGCCCACGAGAAGTGAATCTATAATTTATTTTGTAATTAAAATTAAGCCATCAAGGAGTACACGTAATCTAAGCTGATTGGTGGCACAATCGTGTTACTGTTCCCTATCCCTCCCTATTGTTTGTCATCCTCACACATTATGTTGTAATAAATGTTAGGTCTCAGTTCTGCAATCAGATCTGTCTGCGCAGTCCACTGCGCCTCTGTTGGTGTCCTGTTGATTTCAGTGGGGTTCCACAGGGGTTCAGGAGTTCACCTACACAGATCCAGCAGCAGGCTCTTAGGGTAGGGACATAGTAAGACAATGTATTCTGTAAAGCACCTGGTGTGAATTTGGGCACTATATAAAGTATCCAATAATAAAATGAAAGCCTACAATCTTTTAATGTAGTTCTCACTCTACATTCATAAGCAGAGGGTGATTGCAGGCACCATTTTATAATTTAACACTTAGTGGCCACCATCAACATTTTTATAATTTTGCCTAACATTAGCATGATACTTGCTGTATTTCCTTTATATAGTATAGAGAATACCATGGTAAGACGAGTGACTTACAAATAGAAACAGGAAAGATTTTATGGTAACCCCTGAATAGTGCTTTACATTTTCAAAATGCTGTACAGATATTAATTAGTCAATCCTCACGGCTGAGAAGTTGGTACATGATCTTGTTCCCACTTTACGGATGGGCAAACTCAGACAAATAGGTTAACATGCAATTCTAGTTTGAAGCACATACTTTGGTGACACCTTACCTACATGTATCATGCATCTCTCGTCAGGGCTGTTTGTGATGCTGCACAAGCAGGAAAAACCCCAGCTTGACTTTCAGATCCCAGAGTGAAGTTTCAGGGCTGGCAGTCAGGAAAAGGCACGTAGCTTGTAAACTGAGTAAATCTCATGTAGGTAGTGAGAAAAACCACACTGGAGCCCAGGCCATGGTTAGTCACTTCTCAGAGCAGAGTCACATTTTAAGATTATTTCCTAAATCCAAACAGTGAGTCAGTTCTAAAGACAAGGTTAGAACTTGGGGGTTCCTGATTTCATTCTCCAGTCACTAAACCATGCGCCCTCACTACCCATTAGAACTGTGTAGAATGGCTGTTCTCTACCTTTTTGGGCTCAGGACCCATTTGTAAATGTTTATGGCTGGTCACCACCCAGTAAATAGTCTGGAGGTGGAAGCCCTGGGGTGCTTTCAGTTGTGTCCTGTCTCCCCAAGGGGGTTGGGTGCTGCCCGGCACCTATTCCCACAGTGGCGGCTCCTGCAGCTCCTGTGCTGTGGGGCTGGCTGGGCTTGGCTCTGGGCATTGCAACCTCAGGGGTTGCAGCCCTGCTCAGGTTTGACTGCACCCCCCTCACTGGACCAAATTTGTGCCAGTGGAGCTGTGACCTGGCTCGTGGGGTTGCAGTGCCACTCACTCAAATTTGGCCTACCTGTATTCCCGGGCCAAATCTGAGTGGTGCTGGGACCCCAGAGGTTGCAGTGCCTGGAGCAGGGAGGTGAGCCCAGCCAGCCCCATGGGACAGGAGCTGCCATGTGACCCTTGGAAACATTCTGGTGACCCTGTTTTGGGTCCCGACCCACAGGTTGAAAAACCCTGGTGTAGAGCACATTTGGACCTTCTGCCACACTCTGGAATCAAGTTAAATCCACAAAAGGTCATCGCAGACTTCTCTGCAGCCTGTCTTCAGTTTCTCACTCCTTGAAAGTATTACTTGCTCCCTTCGAGCAGAGTGTACTCCCTTCTTCCTCCTGCTCCCCCGTTTCAGCTGCAGCTCTGGAGAGGTCTCAAAGCTATGGGCCATGTCCCAGACGGCAAGAACTCCATTGCCATAGACCATTAGGCCGCTCACTTTCATAAACCGCTTAATGCTGTCTGTCTGAATGCTGACTCTGGGGAGAAGTGCCACAGAGATGGCTGTAAAAGTTTAGCCTGCAGATTGCAGCTGGGTGCCAAGATGGATGGGGGAGAGAGAGTGTATGAGCGATAACATAACTTTCCTAAATACTATTTCCTAGTCTGCCCCTTCTCACAAAAAAAGCTCCTGACAGAGGGTGGAAGACTCCATGATGGCCCCTTCCTTGACTTCCCCTCCCCCGAAAATCATTCAGTGGGTGGAGTTTTGCACCATTTTAGAACAGGCTATGGTTTCTCTTCCAAATCTTATGGAGCTCAGCGGAGACAACCATCCACACAGAGGTCTCATGCTTCTGCAGCCCCCATTCACTCCCCTGCCGCATATGGCCAAGAGACACTTGTCCAAGGTGGTGCAGAAAATCACTGTTGCAGCCACGATCACCCCGATGTCCTGGCTTCTTGTGTTGTGCTGTAGCCCCCAGACCACCTTTCTCTACACTGCACCAAAGAATGCATATACAGAAGTCCGTCCTTCCGCTGTGTCTTAAAATGGTAAGCTATAGTTATTGTTAGCTATGAATAAATTTCAGTGCACACTTCTGTGCCTCTTGAGTTCCTTACCTAAGCTGTGCATCTGCCAAACTAGTGCATGTCCTCTCGACCGCTGTAAATATAGGCTAGAGGCAGCTTATCACCCCTAAGATCATGACAGCTGACACACAGATCTAAGAGCCTAGTAATTATATGCTAAAAGTCAATGTGCCTGTTTATTCTGTCTCCACCTCCAACAGCAGGAAAACATCCTTTAACTAATTACATGTGGGTGTCCGTCCCATCCCACCCCCCCAGCAAGGAAGCTGCAGCATGAAGCAAATAGTCTGCAGAGATGTCTCTTAGGTCTCAGGTGGTTTACAGACTTGGGTAATCATAGATTCACAGATTCTAGGACTGGAAGGGACCTCGAGAGGTCATCGAGTCCAGTCCCCTGCCCTCATGGCAGGACCAAATACTGTCTAGACCATCCCTGATAGACATTTATCTAACCTACTCTTAATCAATAGGGGACGTTAACGGGATTGAACCAAACATGCTTTGTGTGGAAGTGCAGCACTTACCCACATGGCCTCAGCATTGCTGTTCTCCCTGCTTTTGCTTGGTAAAATGAATACCCTTTTTCGAATACTCTGTGCACAGATGCTTGCACATGTACATGTATGTCATGGGGTGGGGAATTGGGAAGTAAAAGCTCCCACCACTCTTTCACAACAGTAATATGATCCCATGGGAGTGCTGAGAAGATTTAAAAGATTAGGTGGAAGGCCTTTTATTTGTATTTAAAGGGCCACTGCTAGGGTATAAATAAGGCTTTTAAAATATATGTATTTGTATATACATACATGCTGATGTGTATGTATGTAAGTGATACTAATGTGAGTACCAGAGGGGTAGCCGTGTTAGTCTGAATCTGTAAAAAACAACAGAGGGTCCTGTGGCACCTTTGAGACTAACAGAAGTACTGGGAGCATAAGCTTTCGTGGGTAAGAACCTCACTTCGTAATGTGAGTACGTATACTTACTGTGTCGTGCTGAAGCAAATTTAAAATGCTGAATAACTTTTCATCCTTAATGTAGTTTTATATTTTGCACTACACTTGATTTGGACCATGATAACTGACCAGTCAGTTTCACTTTTGTTTCTGGTCAGTTTCATTTTCATGCCTTTTATAATGCTACTGTGTTTGGATTGCAAATGTTGCCGGGGAATTTTTAAATCTATAAAACACTTTCATTGGACTATAAAGTGAAATAACAGGAACTTTTCTGTGGATGATCTGTAAAAGCTTGGTGGCTTTTGTTTTACACCACCTGAATTTTAAGCTCGTCCAGTCTCATGTCCCTTTTTAAGCTTTATCCACACAGTGGATTGGGCTAGCTGAGAGGTACAGTGGTAGTAATACTGTCTGCCACACAGCAAGTTCTGTGTTCGGTCCCTTGTGCCTGGAAGGTCCCACAGAAACAGTGTGCTCACGCCTAGCATAAAGGGGGAATTTGGCCCTCTAGAGTTGATGAGCACAGGGAGGCATAGTCGCTCCTCTCACTGGAGCAATACTCATCCTGATACACGGCTTTGGGGAAAGGACATTATAGGGCTTGAAACTAGACAGTTGATGTTGGTAGGAGCTTTGCTGACCACTTCAGTGGGTGCAGGATTGAGCCTGTAATGAAGAAAAATTAGATCCTCCTCCTTCTCAGGAGAGAGAAGGAAGTGGATTCACAGTGCTAGATCTAAGAGGATCAGACAGAACACATACGTTCCAAAATATTACATTAAAGTATAATAAAATGCTAGTTCACATGCATGTGCTATGCAAACCACGACCCCAGTCCTGCAGTTGGATCCTTTTAGGCAGACTTCCGCCAGAGCGCCATTGCGGCTCCTTGTGGACACAGGGATCTGCCTGTGTAGATCCATTTTCAGGATCAGGGCTCATGTTCGGAAGATAACAAACATAGACTAGTAACACATGGCAATGTGGGAATACACATTGCCATGTGTCTCATAAAAAGCATAAGGGAGGAAACTTCATTTGAGCTAGTTTCTGTTTTTTAAGCGTTTCCAAATGTTAGTGTAGAGGCTCTTGAAAGCTCCTCTAGTAGGATTTCTTGCTATGTCTTGGGTAGAAGAGGAATCAGTTGATTCAGAAACCAAAGGCTTTTTGTTTGTATGTGTAATAGCAAATGAATATCCACTTTAGAACATTTGGTTAAGATAAATATTTACATTATACTGTAATGGCTCCTTAGGAGCTATTAAAATGCTTTTGAAAAAGGTTTTTAAATCTTTTTCTGTTTTTAAAAAACAACAAAAACTTAAGTATAAAAGTGTTTTTAAAAGTTCTTTAAGATTTAGCACAGAGATCGGCAACCTTTGGCCCGCGGCCCACCAGGGTAAGCCCCCTGGCGGGCCGGGCCCGTTTGTTTACCTGCCACGTCCGCAGGTTCGGCCGATCGCGGCTCCCACTGGCCAATGGGGGCTGCGGGAAGCGACGCGTGCACGGGATGTGCTGGCTGCTGTTTCCCACCACCCCCATTGGCCTGGAATGGCGAACCGCGGCTAGTGGGAGCCGTGATCGGCTGAACCTGCGGACACGGCAGGTAAACAAACCGGCCCGGCCAGGGGGCTTACCCTGGCGGGCCGTGGGCCAAAGGTTGCCAATCCCTGATTTAGCATGTCTTTAACGAATCGCTGTTTTTTCTGCTTTGGCTTCAGCTTCATAGACTCCCAAGACAGGTGGTCTTTTTGGACTGATAAATTGAAACAGTTCATAGAAAACTTTGTCAATAGAGTCTGTGTTAAAAGTAAATGGAAAAAGGAGGACTGCGATGCTTGCTGTTCTCGAACCCTTGTATTACATTCCCAGTGTTTCCAACTCGTGATTTTATTTAATGGTGTTGTGATATTTGGTGTTTTCAGCATCTGGATTCATATTATTACTTGAGAACCGCAGCTTTTATTTAAAAACAAAGTTTCTAATTCTTGTGGGTGCGGAGAAAAACCTTAAAAATATGAGCCCTAAAGGCTGAGTCTCCAGAAGGCAGACAAAAAGAACTGCAAACATATGACTTTAGAAACATCTCGTGATTTTAAAGACAGTTTCATGAATTTGGGGGCCTCATTTTTTTGAACGGTTAGGATTAGTAATACTACATTTCTACTCCACTGGGGTTAGTTGAAGAGTGGGACAATTTCAGATGTGATACATTAGGTGTTGTAGGTTACATGTAGCCAGAAGAGAGTGATCATAGGACTGGAAGGGACCTGGAGAGGTCATCTAGTCCAGTCCCCTGCCCTCATGGCAGGATTAAATATTATCTAGACCATCCCTGACAGGTGTTTGTCTAACTTGTTCTTAAAATTCTCCAGTGATGGAGATTCCACCATTGATGTAGCAGGAAAATCAGTCATGCAGAGGGAGATGGAATACAGACCTGGGTATTGCTCTATTGGGTCAGACCAATTTAGTCCCAAGTTCTGTCTCCAGCAATGGTCAGCACCAGCTGACTCAAAGGAAATTGCAAGAACCCTGCTGTAGGAAGTTAGGGAATAACATGCCCCGGAAGAGTTTCGTCTTAACCCCCATTAATTAGGAGCTGGTTTATGCCCTGAAGCAGGAGCATTTTAAGGTGTTAAGTGAAAGTAGGTCTGACCTCCTATTGTAACAGACATGCTAAAGGGCTGGAAAAAAGGTGTCAGTTGCCAACTGATCCTTGTTAGGTAACTTTCGCCGCTTAACTCTTCACCTCTAAGACTGACCTAGTGCACAGGACCTTACTTTCAAGGGTTTAAGTTAGTACTTTTAAGCCATAGGGTGGTATTGTCAGAATGCCTAAGGGCTAAATTTTGTGCCGTTATATTCAATGAGAGTTTTGTTATAGAACTTTGTGGAAGCAGGATCACCCCTTAAGGGAGTTAGGAACCCAAGTCTCATTGAATGTTATAGCCATAGTAACTATATACTTTTTCTTGCTGTCAGCACCTCTCCCGCCCACCCCCCGGGATTATTTGATGCAGAGGAGGTGATTGAAGGCTATTTGCTGCATTAGCTATGGAGCCATGGCTCTCTGAGAGTCTAGCATTCCCTCTTCATCCTCATAAAGGTTGTAGCTGCCTTTTCTGCAATGTGAAATCAAGCTTGGAGAAAGTGGCTTTAAAGTCTCAATTGTTTTGACTGGTCGATTACAAAGGGCATTTTTTAGTGACAATTGTTTACAGTATGGGAAGCATGTGTGTTCTAAAGGATGCTGGCAAGGTCGGGAGGCAGAGAATGCCCTCCCTTTCTCTAGCTCTGTATCCGCTAACAATGCTCACGGCCAGTAGTTTTCTGTGTAGTGTCTCCCCCTCCGATCTGTGCTTTAGTCTAAATCCTTGCATCCCTGCAGCAAGTCCATGATGGCCCTTCTGAAGCCTGTGTTGCACGTGCAGTCGATGGAGGCCACCACGCCCCTTGTTCTTGTCTTAAATATAAATAGCTTTCTGGCTGCTTTGCCAACAGACCTGGCGCCTCGAGTGATTCTTGCACGACCTCGGAAAATGCTGCCAGACTGGCTCTGCAAGTGAACATATGTGAAACGACTGGGGGAAGGGGAAAATCTAATGAAACAGTTAAGTTTCGGGCAATAGGCAGGTCACTATTAACAGAGGGATGAGAGGGCGTGTTATTGCTTGGTTCAGAGATCTCGACTCCCTATGGGAGTTGGCTCTTTGAGGATCTCCCTGATAATTGGGAGCTTACTTTGCAGTGACCTCCTGTTCTACAGACGTGAACACGTTAGGAGACTGCAGGGTCAATTTCTCCCCTGCCTTGCACTTTGTTGTAGTTTCAATCTGCAAAATGAGTGTGACTCTGATAGTGTTTTATTCACACTTTGCAGGTGGAAACAACAACACAAGGTGCAAGGCAGTGGAGGATCATGTTCTAGGGCCTCTGATGAGCAGAGAGGTGGAGGTTAGATAGTCCATGCAATTCATAGTAACAACTTTGTCCCATGACAGGGAGGGAGAAAGAGTCTGTATGGTTTAGCCACTACTTTCCTTGATCTGCTCCTGTTCACATTTCACACCTGGGCACAAGCTGTTTAGTCCGCCCCTGTCAAGATCACTCTCTTTCCATTTCTCTTCATTACTACTGTTTACTTCTCCAAACACCACCACCTCTCCCCAAAGTCCTTCTTAAATTGTAGTGTCTAACTGTGGTTCACCACAAGTGGTGATGGTGAGAATACAGTTTAACCCTCAGTTCTCATTGGGAATCAGCAGTTCCCAGGCCTGTATCATCTGCACAAACTGGGCACAGCAGGGTTAATAAAATAGCTGCTAGCTCTTGTGGATTTTAGTTAAATCCCTTATTTAAATGTTGGCCATGAGGGGTGTGAACCTAGGACTTTGTTCTGGGAACCCTGACACTTTAACATGGTGTTTCAGGTAATGAATTCATCTTCTCCTTCCAAACCTCCATTTCCACCTCCTTATCACAAATGTAGAGTGTTTCCCTATTACTTTGCTTGATTCAGAAGAGATGCTCATCTGTTCCATGTATGTCTTGCCTTTGGTAAGTCTCTTGATGGGAACAGTGTGTGGTTCCCCTTGTCGTCACGTCATATGGCTTTATTTTTGTTTTGCATCAGCTGGAGGCTCTTTTAAAGTAGTCTGTGTGCCAATGAGCAATTTACGCTGGTTTGCCTTGCAGGATTGGGCCCTTAGTGCACATTCAGTAGCCCCAATGGGATTTCTGCTCAGGGCCCTTGAGATGTGCCAAAAAGGAGAAAAAACTGACCTGCTTTCTATGTGGGAGTAGGGAAAGTTGTCTTCCATTCTCTTCCCCCATCACAAGCCAAGCATTTCACTACTGTAGTAGTAATCCGGATACCAAATCCAAGCTGTGCGTGTTTATAGCTGGTGAAATTGTGTAGAGATAAGGCTTTAGTTTATCAGTTTGCTTTTTGAATACGAGACCAAAAAAGATAACTGCTACAATCTACTAATAAACATGGTTTGTATCAGTTTGGAGACAATCAGCATATCTTGGTAGGAAAATAAATACTGGCTGGGAAGAAGAGGTTTATGAAGAGGCTTTGGGGGGAGGGGATAGCTCAGTGGTTTGAGCATTGGCCTGCTAAACTCAGGGTTGTGAGTTCAATCCTTGAGGGGGCCACTTAGAGATCTGGGACAAAAAATCCATACTTGGTCCTGCTAGTGAAGGCAGGGGGCTGGACTCGATGACCTTTTGGGGTCCCTTCCAGTTCTATGAGATATGAGATAGGTATGGAGCACTGTACAACAATTTATTCTTCCTTTTAGTAGCCTGGTCACTAGAGTAGTTAATAAAGTATGTGGGGAAGAAGGATAGCCTTGTAGTTAGGAAACTGGACTGAGACTTGAGTTCTAGGCTCAGTTCCTGACCCTGGCACAGACTTCCTGTGTGATCTTGGGCAAACCACTTAAAATCTCTGTACTTAAGGCCCCCGTTTGTTTAAAAAACAAAAAAAAGAGACAATGCTTTCTTCTGCTCTTTCTTTGTCTAATTTATTTAGATATTAAGAACTTTGGGGCCAGGACTGTCCCCTAGCACACTGGGGCCCTGCTCCGGGTTGGAGGTTTGGGGCACTGCCATAATACATAGGAACTATCACATTGGATCAGACAGAGGTCCATCTACTCCAGTATCCCATCTCTGAAAGTGACCAGCATCTTCTGTTTCAGTGGAAGGTGCAAAAATCTTTGCAGTTAGGTAGTTAAAGGGTAACCTGTTCCTTGAGAGAGTTTCCTCCTGACCCCCAAGAGCTAGATCAGGGGTAGGCAACCTTTCAGAGGTGGTGTGCCGAGTCTTCATTTATTCACTCTAATTTAAGGTTTCGCGTGCCAGTAATATATTTTAACATTTTTAGAAGGTCTCTTTCTATAAGTCTATAATATATAACTAAACTATTGTTGTATATAAAGTAAATAAGGTTTTTAAAATGTTTAAGAAGCTTCATTTAAAATAAAATTAAAATGCAGAGCCCCCCGGACCAGTGGCCAGGACCCGGGCAGTGTGAGTGCCACTGAAAATCAGCTTGTGTGCCGCCTTCGGCACCCGTGCCATAGGTTGCCTACCCCTGAGCTAGATGTTGGTGTGTGCCCTGAAGCAGGAGGATTTAGAGGCCTTCCCACATTCTTGTTTGTTTAATATTACAAGTCAATATTTTTCTATCCATATAAATGTCTAATCTTATTTTGAATCTTGGTAAGTTTTGGTGTCAATGATATACCCGGTGGCAATGAGTTCTACAGACTAATTGTGCATTGTATGAAAAACACTGCTGCTACTGCTACTACTTATGGCCAAATGATACTTGCCTTTCTGATCTGAGTGGACTGCTCATTGACTTTACTGAGAGTGTATGCTTGGCTAAAACAAGCAGGATTTGACCTCAGTTTACTGAGGTTGCATGCCAAAAAGGAATGTGTATAACTCTAGTTGTAAAGGTTCAGCTGTCTCCAATGGTTGACTGTTTTCAGTGTTTTACATAGTGCTGTTTAATATGTTTGAACAGGAGATTTTCAGTAGGTTTAACAGGCAGGTGTGCTCTTCCTTTAAGCTACTTGAGTCTTATTCAGCAGTTTGAGTGTTAAATTTTGCTTTAAAGACTCAAATGGTAAGAGATCAGAACTACTTTAGGCATGTTCTACTTTAAAAATAATTGATGTAAAATAAAAAATGGACAAGCTCTTTTGGTGTGCAAAGTTCAAGAGATCGTGTGTGTCTGTGTGTCTTTCAGCGTAATTAACTAAATTCTTTTCTAAACCCTAAGGGCTAAGAGTTTCAAAATTTCCTACAAGTTTTGCGCATGTGTCTGCTTGCCTTGTTCTGCAGGCTAAGGGTGCGCTCTGCTGTAATGCAGCTATTTTGTAAAATTGCATTGCCAGTAGTGTATAACTTTGATTGGAACACTGTTGATGGCAATGTAAATAAGAACATTGGCACACGCATCTCCTTAAAATAATTCATATGCAGAGCCAGTTCGGGTACTTTGTACACAGGCTCTTTTTGGGAGGGTGGCTCTTGAGAGGGAATTGGCCTTTGCCCCAAAGGGAGCAGGGAGGGGGTATTTGCTCCCCTGAGGACACATGGAGGGAGTGCACTCTGCACTCCACTAAGCATGGGGCGCTGGGGTTATCTAGCCTTGTGTGAGATATACAAGGGGAATAAGGAAGGTTCCTTGTGCCCAATCGCTGCCTACAGACTAGTGGCAATCTGGGCCATAACCAGCTCTGATATAGGCCACATCTGTCAGGCTACTGTTACCTTTGATGTGACAGTGATTCACATGTATAGACTCAGAATTCTGTAGAGGATATTGTCTTTATTATAAACACTTCCAGTCAAGGATCTCAAAGTACTATATGAACATTAATGAATAACTCTTCTCCCTGGGGAAGAGAAGAAGCATCTTTTCTCTCTCTCTCTCAGATTTTGGGAGGAACGAGGAGGGAGCTGAAATGCAGATTGTGTGACCCTCAGCAAATCACACAGAAAACCTTGACCCTCAGCCCTGGGCCTTAATCACAAGACCATCTTTTCCAAATGATCATGTTATTAATTTTGCAGAATAAACCAAACCTCTGGCAATGTTTAATTAAAAAGAAAGCTCTCTAGATTATAATCTAAAATATAGTGAATCTTTTTAGTGTTTTTAATGGGCCCGATCCTGCTTCTCATTTGGGAATAGATCTGGTCCCTTCAATGGTATTGATCAAAGCAGAACAATAAGGAAGTGTTAACCGATCTGCTCTGCAGGCTGTCAGAGATGCTGACATCAAACACATTTCACAGCACACATGCCCCAGTCACATCTGGCTTACAATTAAGGCTGGTTACCTAAGCCGTTACAATTAGATAAGAATAACAAAGGCAACCCACTTTAAAAAGCGAGACTGGATCCAGGGTATCTCTTGATTGTTTTCTCTTGTCACATAATTGAACCCTTAGGTCTCCTCCGCTCCATGGGAGGCAGGATATTTTCATCACTAGTTTATAATTATTTCTGTTGTGAAACCTCTTATGAGGCATTAAAATTAAAATAATAAGGGCAGTGAGATACTGATCCTTCCTGCTAAGGAGGGGGGCCTGTGTACGGCAGGCTACTTCTAACTGCTTTGTTTGTGAAGCTCTTGGAGGTGGAAAGTGCGATAAATATTAATAAAAATGTAATTCTAGAATTATGCAGAGCAGAGGTTAAAGTGACATCTTACTGTTTCAAAGGGGAAAGGTAGGGCTCAGAGGGAATGGACAAGAGCAACACCAACCTAGAGACGGATCCTAACAGTGCAGTAGAGCATCACCAGTCTGCCCCCAAACAGCAGTCTCTGCTCGCTACTCAGCTAAGGTGGTTACAGAGACGCAGTGGTACATTCTGACGTGCACTTACCTCTGTTCAGGAGACCGTGCTTATTAGACAGCCACCTGACTTAAGAGAGTAGCTCATGGTATCCCCAAATGTAAGGCTAGCTGGAGATATTTAGACATGGTTTTGCCTTGTGGGCAGTGCTGATTCACAGTGCCTCAGGGAGGTACTGGATGTTTCCTGAACTTCTCTGTATACAGCAGGTGTATTGGCTGCTACTAAGCCGCCTCATGCAATGTAGCCTGTAGGTTGGTACTGGAATGGGTGGGACCAATAGTTCTGCCTCTTCCCCACTTCCTTTATGATGCTGTATGTCTCCTGGGAAGTAGAGAGGGAGCAGATCCGGTGTGTCCCTTAGCACCAAGACGGCAGTTCTGCCTACCCCTTATGCGGGATGCAAGCTGTGTGAACTTTTGGGAGACCAGTGTAGCCTAGAAGACAGATCACTGAACTGGGAGTCAGAAGCCCTGGATTCTATTCCCAGCTCTCTCACTGACCTGCTGTGACACCTTAGGCAAGTCACTTTTCCTCTGAGTGCCTCTGTCCCACCCTTCCTATTTAGATTTGTAAGCTCTTCAGGAAAGGGACTGTCTCTTACTGTGTGTATATACAGTGTGTAGCACAATGGGACCCTCAGCTCAGTAAATGACTATGTGTTACTGTATTGAAGAGAGAATAATATTGATGCTCCTTGTGTTGTTCCCCAATGTTCTGGCTTCATGTGGGGCTGGCCAGAATCTATCCTGCACTGAGTAAATTGAGTTCCTCCTGTACTGGAAAACTAGCACTTTTAAGCAGCAGACTTTTGGTCAGTCTCTTTAGTTTGTCCTTTGGAACAGACTTCCCTATGTTGTCATAACCAACTAGCTAACCTGCAGTTGTTAAAATAAGACAGCTAAGTTTTGTGATGCAGTCTCCTCCTTTTATTTATTCTTCACGTACTAACTTGCAAAATTCAGGCATTTGTGTCAGTCCCCTGATCACTGCTGAAAACTAGTGAGGATCTGGTATATACTTAATCCATTTGGAATGAACATTTTGAGGATTTGTTGGGTAGAGATCTGGGGATTTTTTTAGATATGCTTCTTTCTCTTACTACTGAAAATCATGATTGCACCACTGCAGAGTTTACAGCACACAGCATCCATTCAGAAGAGCATCTTTTGTTTTTGTCGCTTAGCGATTTCTAGGCTGACTTTCAATTTCAGCTACAAACTTCACTTTTCCCTTACCAGAGCCAGTGGAGGTTCTGTATCAAATTAACTGCACTTCCTAGTTAAAGATGTGTTGCAAGTATATTAATCCTGGGGGAATTCTGCTAAAAACCAATAAAATTCTGCACACAATATTTTAAAATTCTGCATATTTTATTTGTCAAAATAACACAATATGATCATGCCAGTTTCAGTTAGTTTGGTAATTTATTTCAAAGTACCCATCAGTAAGTATGTCTGTAACAATACAAACCAACAAAAAGAGATTCAGGAAATATTTTTTTGACAAATAGACTCCTTACTAGGCATATTAATACAGAACTTTGAGTAATTCATTTAAACTACAATACAGAAATGTATTTCCTGCACCCCTCAGAAGCAGTGCAAAGGCTTGAGGGAGTCGGGGTAACGGAGGAGCTGAGAGAGAGGGAAGGAGTCTGGGAGTGAACCTGGAGGGTTGTTGGGTGTAGGTGAGAGAAGTATAGAACAGATTTTTTGGGGGGGGGAAATTGTTGGGGAGCCTCCCCCATGCATGTCCTGGCTGACCCCTGATCACTCCCATTCAGTCAGGCACATCTGCCTCTGTCCCTGTGTGTCCTTGGACCCCATGTGGCCCTGGACCTTCCTACCCCTGCTTCCCGTGTGGCCCTGCAGCCCCCTGCCCATTCAGCCCCTGGCTCAATGCTGTCACCCCACTAGCTCCTGAGCTCACGCCCCAGTCTGTCCTCCACACTAGCCCTTCTGAACCCCAGTTTGTGACCTCCCAGAAGCCCTGTGTGCCCTGTCTGTCCTGTGCCTCCTCACCTGGCCCTGCTGTGAGGAATTCAGTCTCTTCCCCTTCCCTCTCTGCTGGCTGCCTGGCCTCTCTTCTGGTGCCACAGCAGCCCCTGGTGGGCAAAATGTGTAACTGCAGCGCCTCTCCAGCAGACTTTCTTCTGTGGAGAAAAAAAATCTGCAGGGGACATGGATTCTGCATATGTGCAGTGGCACAGAATTCTCCTAGAAGTAATGTAGATGGTGGATTATCCTGCAGCAGAAACAAGCAGCAGGTGCTAAGGTGTTTACTTATGTAGGAGACTGCAATTCTTTAGGAAGAACTAGCTCTTCTGGAAATCCTGGCTCAAGCCCAATCTGAAGTCCTGAGAAGACTAGGTTGTTTCAGGGTTCTCCCTAGCATGCAGAAGGCTGCATTGCAAAAATAGCAAGCAAATTTCATCATTCACCCACTTGGTGGCCTTTGTTCATATTAAAACCAAAGCTGGCTTATTTTTCAGTTATGACTAAATCTCTCACTCTAAAATATATGATCTCTCCAGGACAAAATTTGAAATGCTCAGTGCAGGCAATGTGATAGAAATTTGTAGCTGCTTCCATGGAGTTTGGGTAGTGAATAAAATGACCACTGTAATATTTAGAATAGGTAGCCATATTTACAGTCAGGAGTGAGTGGGTTGTTAACTGTGCCTTTTCAAAACCGTAGTACATACTGAAAAATCAAACTTAGGTCTGGACTTAAAATTGCTGGATATTTATCTGCAATGCCCTATCAAACTAGTGTGGCAGTCCTAGGCACAATGATGAGTAAGGATTTGTTTTTCATACACCTTTTATGGGAGGGCACAAAAGATTTTTGGTTTCATCTGTATGAGATGGTTCTGAAAACCACACTATT
This sequence comes from Trachemys scripta elegans, assembly GCF_013100865.1. Taxonomy (NCBI): domain Eukaryota; kingdom Metazoa; phylum Chordata; order Testudines; family Emydidae; genus Trachemys; species Trachemys scripta. The sequence continues at coordinate 197,221,883 of NC_048300.1, forward strand.
TCCTGAACTCTGGTTGTAACCTGTGGCTTATGAAAGATAATTCTATCATGTAACATACCACAGTTGTATCTTACTGCCAGAGATTTCCCCAAATACTCCACCCTGTTAGCAGGCATTGATCTGGCTGGGAAGAGGGTTACATGGATTTTGCCAAATCACTGGTGCAAGTGTCTTATAATCCCTCCTAGTTATAAGGGAAATAGGAGTGCCTGTCTGGGAAAATACAGGGTTTGGACTGAGCAGTCCTGAGGGAGAAAACCTTGGGATAATGGTTGACATGAACTTTATCGTATTGTTGATTTCTTACTTAATAAACCCAAACCCCAACATGGGGGTGAGTTTGGACTCGTGTGTGTGGATTTAATAGAGCAGGCTGAGAAAGGCGTCTTGCTCACAAATGTAGTTGGCATGCTTTAAATCAAACTGTCAACTTAATTAAAGTGTAGGCTTTTGGACTGGACTAAATAGAAATATTAAGTGCTGACAGTTGTTTAAGATAAATGTGTAACAAACTTCATTTTCTGAATTCAGAAACTAACCGTAATGTAGCAAAATTTTAATGATTTTTCCAGTGTATTGAAGGTAGCAGGAGAACAAACCTGGTCTTGAATTGGAGAGGTCTGACTTCATTGTCTGAAATGGACACAAGGACTTGAAACTTTTTCTCCCTCTCCCTCTTAGTGCAGTTAATTTCTTCACTCAGATGTGTTTCCTTGGTTGTTCCCTGTCTACCATTTTCTGCTTGGAGAGGACAGGAACCATTCTTTTTAGGTGACAAATCTGATGAACTGTCACATCTTGAGTTGTCTAATAGAGGAAGTTTGGGAATAAATTGATAAACTAAACAATAATAAGTCACCAGATCAGATGGTATTCGCCCAAGAGTTCTGAAGAAACTCTCATTTGAAATTACAGAACTACTAATTGTGGTATGTAACCTATCCCTTAAATCAGCGTCTGTACAAGATGACTGGCGGATAGCTAATGTTACACCGATAGTTTTTAAAAGGGCTCCAGAGGCGATCCTGGAAATTACAGGCCAGTAAGCCTCACTTTGGTATCAGGCAAAAACTATAGTAAAGAACAGAATCATTAGACACACAGATGAACACAGCAGGTTGAAGAAGAGTCAATACAGCTTTTGTAAAAGGAAATCATGCCTCACCAATCTATTAGATTTTTTTGAGGGGGACAACAAGGATAAAGTGTATTTGGACTTTCAGAAAATCTTCCCCCCCCCCCCCAAGAATATCAGGGTTGGAAGGGACCTCAGGAGATCATCTAGTCCAACCCCCTGCTCAGAGCAGGACCAGTTCCCAGACAGATTTTTGCCCCAGATCCCTAAATACCCCCCTCAAGGATTGAACTCACAACCCTGGGTTTAGCAGGCCAATGCTCAAACCACTGAGCTATCCCTCCCCCTTTGAGATCCTGTACCAAAGGCTTTTGACCAAAGTAAGCAGTCATGAGATAAGAGGGAGGGTTCTCTCTTGGATCTATAAATAGTTAAAAGGCAGGAATAAATGGTCCCCACGGAACTGTACTGGGACCACTGCTGTTCAACATGTTCATAAATGATCTGGAAAAAGGGGTAAACACTGAAAAGGGAAAATTTGCAGATGATACAAAATTACTCACGATAGATAAGTTCAAAGCTGATTGCGAAGAGTTACCAAGGGATGTCACAAAACTGGGTGACTGGGCCACAAAATTGCATATGAAATTCAATGTTGATAAATGCAAAGTAAAGCACATTGGAAAACATAATCCCAACTATACATAAACAATAATGGGTTCTAAGTAAGCTGTGGATATTTCTTGAAAACATCCACTCAGTGTTCAGCGGTAGTCACCCTCCCCCCCCAACAGAATGTTAGAAACCATTAGGAAAAGGGATAGATAAGACAGTGAATATCAAAATGCCTCTATAAAAATCCATGGAATACCCACACCTTCAATACTGCATGCAGTTATAGTCACCCCATCTCAAAAAAGATATTTTAGAATTGGAAAAATTACAGAGAAGGACAACAAAAATAATTAGGGGAATGGAACAGTTTCCCTATAAAGAGAGATCTAAAAAGACTGGGACTGTTCAGGTTGGAAAGAGATGATGAGTGGGGAGGGGGAATATGAAAGAGGTCTATAAAATCATGACTGGTGTGGAGGAAGTGAATAAGGACATGTTATTTATCCCTTTACATAACACAAGAGTCAGGGGTCACCCAATGAAATGAATAGGTAGCAGGTTTAAAACAAACCTAAGGAAGTATTTCTTTGCACAATGCAGGGTCAACCTGTGGAACTCATTGGCAGGGGATGTTGTGAAGGCCAAAGGTGTAACAGGTTTCAAAAAAGAATTGGATAAGTTAATTGAGGATAGATCCAGCAATGGCTATGAGCCAAGATGGCCAAGGATGCAACCCCATGCTCTGGGTGTCCCCAAACCTCTGACAGCCAGAAGCTGGGACTGGATGGATCACTAGATAATTGCCCTGTTCTGTTCATTCCCTCTGAAGCATCTTGCCCAGCCACTAATAGAAGACAGGATACTGGGTTGGATGGACCATTGGTCTAATCCCATATGGCCATTCTTATGTTCCCTTCTGTCTGTGGTTGCTGTTAGTATTATTTGAAAGAGCAACTGTCAAAGGATGTTAGCTTAATCATGCAGGTTTAAAGTCAGTGTCCATCACCTGTACAATGTGCTGTGTCTTGTACACTTGTGCTTTGTTGATTATAGTCCATTGTGGTAATTCTCCAGTTGTAGTCCATGGTCACTTGTAGGTGGGCCAAAGAGATGCTGCTGTCACAGCGAGGAAGCATCTGTCAGTCTGCAAGCTGGTTGTAACCCAGATCAGGACGCTTTAGAGTTTACAGAGGCCAACAAAGCACAAAGGAAGAATATGCCTCTTGGTGGATCATTAGTCTCCATGAATAATTTGTGGGTTATAAACAGGGTTTCTTTCCAATTAAAGAGGCTGGCATGTTAGAGTAATTATCTCTGAGGGAGGTGAGTGATGCAATAGAACCAGGTCTGCTTTCTACTCCGAGTAACTTGCAATCCCTTTTCTTGCTGAGATCGGATGGAATACTGAAGAGAGGATATATTTCTGTTGAGAATACTGATAATAGAATCCTGCATGCAGTTTTCATATGTAAATTGCAAGTCAAAATGTAGTGATCAAAATGGTTGAGACCAGGCCAATAGACCTAAGAGTTGACACAGCAACAGGGTGGATTGATTTAAATCAGCAATTTAAATTATGATTTAAATCAGGAAGTGGAAAGCCCACATTTAAATAATCAATTCTAATCAACTTTTCTATTTGTACTTCCAGTTATTTTCTAAAAAAAAAAAGGTTGATATAACTATTAAAACATGTTGATTTACAACTAAACAAAACCTTGACACTAGATTTGGTACATCTTTTTTGCTACCTAGAAAGGTACATCATAACTAAATACATTTATTATGTAAATTAAATATAAATGTAAATATATTATGTAAATTATATAGCTTAATATTTTCTGTTTTATTAATTGTACATTTTTAGTATGTTAGAAAATGGTGAATGATATATTGCTTATTTACTATGTAATGAACTCATGATTTGTATCAAGTTGCATTATGGTAACTGGAATTTAAATAAACATACAAAACAGCATATAAAATTTATATTAAAACAATGTGGAATGTTTTGGATACATAAACTTATTCTTATCAAAATATGTTTCACATTTACAACTACGTGATTTATTAAACGGAGGGATTAACTCTAGTCAGTGTATTAAACTGATTTCGGTCAGCCTTGAAGAATTTTCAAATATGCCTAAGTGAAAGTGACTGCAGTGTAAGTTCCTACTTGCATAAGTCTCTTGAAAATGAGACAACCATCTCCTAAGTTACTTAGGTTGTCCTTCAAACTTTTAAAACTAGCAGATTTTATCCCCTCCCTTCTCATTGTTATTCATAGACTGGAAGAGAAAGACAAGTTTTCCTGCTTTTTCAACTCCCAGTCGGTTTCTCAACTTCGAATGAATTGGTCCACATGAAGAAAATATTCTTTCTGTGCCTGCATAAGAGGCTACTGCTTTCAAAAGCTGGTTTAGCACTTCAACACATTCTGATTCCAGGTGCTTAGCTAGTGACTTCCGCCAGTTCAGTGGTTTGACTTTCTTTAAAACATCAGCAGCAAACACGTACTGCTTGAACGGTTCACCTCCAGCCCTGAAATTTATTATGGTTGGCATGATTGATGAGTGGTGATTAGATGCCCATGTCATGGCCCTTCTTTAGCAGTTAGGCATCTACCGTGGTACTTTGAGTTGAGAATATTGACAAGAAATTGAAGTGGAATAAGTGCTTGATCCATACACTCCTTTACTGCTGCAATTTAACTTGAAGTTCTTCCCAAATTTCAACAGCATCAGCAATGCATCTTTCTGTAGTTTATCCAAGGCTATGGAAATAGGTTTCAGTATATTCAGCATATCTTCTACATTTCTCTTCAGTCCAATGATTTTCACAAATTGTCATCAGAATAGGCCAATTCGTAATAAATAGCTCAAAACAATCAGCCACGGAATTCCATTGCATATCTTGGGGGAGAATTAGTTTGGATCCTCCTGCTCTCTTCAGTGAAGCTGAAGCAAAATGGTTTAGGGGGGAGGGATAGCTCAGTGGTTTGAGCACTGGCCTGCTAAACCCAGGGTTGTGAGTTCAGTCTTTGAGGGGGCCACTTAGGGATCTGGGGCAAAATCAGTACTTGATCCTGCTAGTGAAGGCAGGGGGCTGGACTCAATGACCTTTCAAGGTCCCTTTCAGTTCTATGAGATTGGTATATCTCCATATTAAATTTAAAGTTGTTATGGGAGTATTTTGCAATTTCAGCGACATTTTCCTTTATTCATAGAATTGTAGGTCTGGAAGGGACTTGGAGAGGTCTTCTAGTCCAGTCCCCTGCACTCATGGCGGAACTAAGTATTATCTAGATTCTAGACCATCCCTGACAGGTGTTTGTCTAACCTGCTCTTTAAAATCTCCAATGATGGAGATTCCACAACCTTCCTAGGCAATTTATTCCAGTGCTTAACTACTGTGACAGGAAGTTTTTCCCGATGTCCAACCTGAAAACTCCCTTGCTGCACTTTAAGCCCATTGCTTCTTGTCCGATTCTCAAAGTTTAAAGAGAACAATTTTTTCCCCTTCCTCCCTGGCACAACCTTTTATGTACTTGAAAACTGTTATCGTGTCCCCTTTCAGTCTTCTCCAGACTAAACAAACCCAGTTTTTTCAAACTTCCCTCAGAGGTCATATTTTCTAGACATTTAATCATTTTTGTTGCCTTTCTCTGGGCTTTCTCCAATTTTTCCACATCTTTCCTGAAATGTGGCACCTAGAACTGGACACAGTACTTCAGTTGAGACCTAATCAGTTCAAAGTAGAACAGAAGAATTACTACTTGTGTTTTGTTTACAACGCTCCTGCTAATACATCCCAGAATGATGTTTGCTTTTTTTTTTGCAACAGTGTTGCACTGTTGACTCATATTTAGCTTGTGATCCACTATAACCTTCTATTCTTGGGCAGTCATTTCCCATTTTGCATGTGTGCAACTGATTGTTCCTTCCTAAGTGGAGTACTTTGCATTTTTCCTGATTGAATTTCATCCTATTTACTTCAGACCATTTCTCCAGTTTGTCCAGACCATTTTCAATTTTAATCCTATTCTCCAAAGCACTTGCAACCCCTCCCAGCTTGGTATTATCCCCATAAACTAAGTGTACTCTCTGTGCTATCTAAATAATTGATGAAGATATTGAACAGAACCAGACCCAGAACTGATCCCTGCGGGACCCCATCTGATATGCCCTTCCAGCTTTATTATGAATCATGGATAGCTACTCTCTTGGAACAGTTTTCCAACCAGTTATGCATCCACCTTATAATAGCTCCATCTAGATTGCATTTCCCTAGTTTGTTTATAAGAAGGTCATGTGAGACAGTATCAAAAGGCTTACTAAAATTAAGATATACCACATCTACCGCTTCCCGCCTATCCACAAGTCTTGTTATCCTGTACTTTCCCTGGTTACCTAGAGCTGTAATATAGAACCTCAGAGTTACGAACTGACCAGTCAACCACACACCTAATTTGGAACAAGAAGTACACAATCAGGCAGAGACTAAAAAAAGTAAATACAGTACAGTATTGTGTTAAACGTAAACTCCTAAAATAAAAAAGGGAATTTTTTTTTTAAATTGACAAGGGTAAGGAAACTGTTTCTGTGCTTGTTTCATTGAAATTAAGACTGTTAAAAGCGGCATTTTTTTTCTGCATAGTAAAGTTTCCAAACAGTATTAAGTCAGTGTTCAGTTGTAAATTTTTGAAAGAACAAACATAATATTTTGTTAAGAGTTACGAACAACCTCCATTCCTGAGGTGTTCGTAACTCTCAGGTTCTACTGTACTTAAGTCTTTGGGTAAAGTCAGCATCAAATGAGCACTGTACCCATATGTTGAAAGTTTTAGGTTTCATTCATAATCTTTTTCTAGATTTCTTCTCATCTTTGCTACGTTTGCATCATTGGCTGTGACAAAGCTACACGCTTGACTTTTTATTCAGTTGGTTATGGCTTTTACTGCTACTTTTAAGTATTCTGCTATAAGGGCATGTATCAGTTTTCTGTAAGATAGACAACCTCATCTTCTGTTGTCACACAGGCACATATTACGGGATCATTGTGTACATTGCTGCACCCATCAAGACTCAGATTAACACATTTCTCATCAATCTTTTTTGCACACTGTTCAGTTCTCCTTTCATACGCTCATAACCAGCAATTTTCAGCAATGTCTGCTCTGCTGAGTGGAGAGTAGTCTGTTTTACTGTCAATGAAAAGTTAGTTCTGAACAAGATGAAAGGGAGAATTTGTTGCATAAATGAACCAAACAATCTTTTCATCTGTGGAGCCTTGCTGGAATTTGTTGGTCCTGATTATGAACTCATCTGTGATTTTACTGGAGAATGAAGGCTTTTGGGGGGGGGTGGGTGAGATGCAGGTATTTACTGTCTGACGTATGTTTAGTTGCAGCGCTGGTGGTGGTGGTACCAGCAAATGACTCTGAAATTTTTCACTTTGCAGATGATGGATGTTCTTAACCCCTTATGTGTAAGCTTGACCCTAAAGAAAATGATTTTAAAAAGTCTCTGCCACTGAGTATTTCTCAGTGAGTGGCTTTAAAAAAAAAAAAAAGATGGTAAATGAAAGATTCCTCTTACTGCAGCTGTTTGTACCATTGTTTAAATGATATAATTTATTCTAAACCCAATCATATGGGGAAAATAACTAATACATGATTATCAAAATCTGTGTAAACCCTTATCCCTAGCAGCATATCAAACAGCTTGAATTTTTTTTAAATGTTAAAGTTAATAAATGCCTAATAAAACTACGTTTAAACAGGAATCTTTGCCTAGGATATTTGGTTATATTGAGCAATAAAAATTATTCCAGAAGTTCAGTAGTAACAGTAAAAATGTAATTGATAAATACTTCCACAGTAATCATACCAATTATATTTTGAACACACACATTTTGATATTCATAAGTAATCCACCCAAAACACAAATTTATGACAATAATTGAAATGATCATTTACTAATATAGGAAGACATGGAAGACCATCTGTAATGAGTTGACTAACCAATTGATCCAGGTTGTTCAAATGTGTCCACCTCACTATCTTCAAAGTCATTGCCAGCTGAACAGCATTTTTCATATTATTGTTTCATTCTAACAACCAGGCCTTGCATCTCTTTGTGATATTATTTATGTTTGGCACATGTTCCTTTTTTACCCAGAGATACAGACATTTCTTGAAAATATTCCCAAAGATCATCTTTTTTGACGACCATGGCAGATTTTTTCCTCCTGGTCCCAGGTGTTGAAATCCGCACTAGAAGCTGCACTCTGAAGAATGTTGCCCTTCTTCCCGCAGTGTCCTGCTTTGACACCAGTGTTGCTCCTTTCTTGTTGCACACTTGGCTCCTGCTTCCTTGTTACATAATTCCTCCCACACCTACAAAATAACTAACAGCAATCCCAGACTTCTGCTTGTGTAACCCACATGCCTTTTGCACTGCCGTATTTTATTTGTTAGAAAGAGTGAGGCAGGCAGTTGGGAAATTAATGGATTTCTGTTTGTATCTGTGTGTACACATGCAAGGAGACAGCACAAGGCCACTTACTTGAAGTGTCCAGAACCACACAGAAGCAAGGGCTGGTAGTTACTGGGCAGATCAGTGTTTTTCCATGTGTTGGAGAGTAAGTTTCCCTTGTGGGTGGAGTAATAAATATTTGTAATTTGATAACTAACCTAATCAGAGCTAAGGTAGGGAGAAGCTATAAAATAGGAACCTGAAACTACCCAATGGGCTCAGTGGATGATTCTGATGAAATACATGATGATGTCTCCTGGAGTCAGAGGCTGGGTCCCAGCGTCTGTGATGACTTTGCCATTCTCTCGTACCCAGTAGCATAGACCTTGCGTCTCCCACAGGATCAGGTTCTTTATACAGTACGGGACCTGTTGTGCCATATTTATGAAGTATGATTTCAAAAGTTAGATGGTTTTCAATCAATTCTTTCTTTATATAAGAAAGCAAGATGAGTTTTCCTTCCTAATAAGAAACTACAAACATTTGCCTACTGAAGATGCTGGCTGTAGTTAGGTCTTCAATCAAGCAATTCCAAGATCTGGAGAACTTTTTCCATGCCTCCATTTATCATGAAGGTGCTTTCTATCCTTGAACTGGTTTTTTTGGCTAGGTTTTTCATATTCTGCTAGGTGCTCATTGTAAGGTTGTCAGTGCTGCTGATAAGCAAACCCTGGCTTTCCCTCCCTAGATAGAGCATATGCACCTTCTAAGGCCCCTTTAATCAGCTCGGCCTTTAAAGAGACACTGTCAAGTCTAACCATGTTTTTTTTAATGTTCTCACCTGTCACAAACAACCAGTCAGATTATTACTCTGGAAAGAATCTTAAAATGAATTGCTCTTCCCTGTATGAACACTTTTTTATATTTACTGAGAAATGATTGTAAAACACTGCCACTGCTGTGAATGGGGAATTCTGATTTGGTAATGTTTTACAGCCATTTTGTATACCACTTCCTAAGGCAGCAGAGGATCAGGCCTTTAACTGTGACTTTAAAATATTGGGTTTGCCCATTCTCATGAAAAACCATCTCACTGTTAGCATGTACTCCCTCATCTGTTTGTTGTATCCATCTATGCTACTCCTTGTTTTAAACTTTAAATTGTAAGATCTTTGGGGCAGACTGTTTTGCATTGTACAGTCCCTAGCACAATAGGGCCCCAGTGCTTGATCAGTATCTCTAGTTGCTACCTCACTGAACATAATAATGAAAATCAGAGCTCTGATTTGTTCGGAACTGCAAAGAAATTCCTCCTTTCTCAAAGGGGGGAGCAGCATTTATAAATTAAGACTGATATAAACCTAAATCTCTGTGCTGACTCCTTTAGCTAACCTGGAGGTGGGAACATTCAGGAGAACAAGCTTTAACTAAATTTTCTAACTTTCCTTTTTTTCCCTTTTTGACACCTTCTTTGTACTTCTGGGTTCATAGACAATATCCTAGAGCACAACATCTCAAACCTTGGAAGTTTAATAAAATACCATGGATTATATGGGATGCCAGTCACAGAATAATGCTTTCTGGGGCACTTCCAGCAATTCAGGTAACACCAGTGAGTTTTTGAGTGGGAAGATTCAAGAGGGAAAAATCTTTAAAGATGGTTAAAACTTCTTTGTGCACTGAATGTGTCCCACAGCCTATTCAGTGGGGTTTCTCACCCAAAACCCACTGTGATTAACTAAGGGCAGGTTTACACTTAAAACACTGTATTGGTGCAGCTTTGTCACTATAGCACTTTCATGAAGATGCTCTATGCCGAGGGAGAGAGCTCTCCCGTCGGCGTCGTTAATTCACCTCTCTGAGAGGCAGTAGGTATGTCAACGGGAGAAGCTCTCCCACCAGCATAGCACTGTCTACATGTGGGGTTAGGTCAGTATAACTACATCGCTTAGGGGTGTGGATTTTTCACACCTCAGAGCGATGTAGTTATATCGCTATACGTCTGTAGTGTAGGTCAGATCTCAGGACCTGTCTGCATTAAAACATTTGTACTGGTGTAACACAACAATGTAGCATACTAAAATGGGGATTCTGGAGACAGCTGCAGCAGTTGTACTGCTGCCACAGAGGTGTACTAGAGTTCACACGGGTGTAGTGATACAAGGTAATTTATTATACTGGTGTGTATTTTTCCTCAATATAGAAAGGGCCTCAGTTTCCATCAATGCTTTGCAGCTCACTTTAAAAGTGAACACAACTAGGTAGATAACCCATAGTGTGAGGGAGCTGCGTGATGACACTGCATGAGTGTTGGGGGCGCCCACTAGTTCATGGGCAGTTTTAAACTGGAGACTTTATTGTAGGTGACTGGTAGTCTTTGTCCCGTCTTTATCAGCATTTTATTAGCATTTTATTAGCAGTATGGGTGATAGATTAGTAGCAGGTGAGTGTTGGGGCACAAATGCAACAGGTGAGAAATCGCTCCCTTCCGCTCCCTGGATTTTTCCCAGTCCTGATCATTAATCATCATGTTCAGGAGAAAGAGATAGAAAGTGAAACTAGAGATGCTTACAACAGTTCTGTAGCTTCTGCAAATTCTTCTTTACCAGTCCAGATACTTGGCCTTGTTTAACTCTCTGTGTTGGATGATCCATTTCTACGGGGGTTTATTTCCTGTTTAGGTATTGTGTGGGCTCTCTCTGCCTCCAGTCCCTCCAAGTGATACTGAAGGATCTCAGACCCTTGTACAAACTGGATGTTGACTCTACAGAAATCACTTGCTCACCACTGAAATATAACCATCTCTGCTATGACAGACATCTACTAATCATTAATCTATCATACCAACTATAATCAAATTCATTGCAGAGCCCAGACCGTTACAAAAAGGGCATATTTGCTGCCTAAATCATGAAAAAAATTGAACTGCTGAAGGGGTGGAGTTTGTTTGGCAAACTACCCAAACTTATCATATTTCTATTTTTCCAATTTATATTCTGCACATGTCAATTTCTGTAGGGACATGGATGCGTTTCAAAACTGCAACATACGAATTAAACATCATTAAAAGAAGATTCCAAGTCCCATAGTGAACAAAAAACTGAAATCTCTCTACTTACCCTTTTCTTCTGAAAAAAACCTGTTCTCTGAAGGTTATCAAACTGGGGCCTTGTTTATCCATGCAGAGTTTGAAGTGGCGAACCTGCATTTGTTTGTGGTAGCCTCTTCCATAGGTGTTGAGAGAACAGTCTCCTCGTTTGGCCAAATTAATTCCAGTTTGAGACAGTGGCTGAGAGTTTTGTACAGCTCCCTCACTCTCTTCTATCTTTTTCAGCTAAGACTTCCCTTCCATTTATTTCTGTTTTCTGTAACCTTTGCATTCTCCTTGATCTTGAACAACTTCTTCAGTCTCCTGGGTCTTCTAACTCATCTTTCATCACCCCCATAACGTTATCCAGGAGTGTCACTGCCTGAGCTCCACCTCTGCTAAAATCCTCATTCATGCTTTTTATCTCCTTTCTACTTGACTATTGCAACTCCCTTCTCTAAGTCCAAGGTCTGCAGACACTACCGTGTGGAGAACAATGTTGCTTGTCCTCTCATGTGAATAAAGAGGAATGTGTTCATCCATCCTCCTTTAAAAATAGCCCCACTAGACATGGTTTATGATAGGATCCACTTAAATAATGAGGAGGAGGTTTTTTCTCTCTCTCCATTGAGTTGCTCCAGCTGACTCCACACATTCTCTCTCCCCACCTTTTTCCTTCTTTTAATTTAGCACTGGCTGCTTCTGTGTTCTTCCGTGTAATGCAGCCACAGTTGGTGCAAGAGTTTTCTTCTCTGCAGATCCTGCTATCTGGGACAATCTTCCTGTATCTCTCACTCCACTGATACACTCATTTCAAATTCGATGAAAACCTCCCCTTCTCCCTTGCTTCTTTGTTTCTCACTCCTTCTGCTATTTTTATCCCCATAGGCTGCGTTATTTGACTCTCTGGGGAAACAGTTTAATCTTTTGACTTTTGGGAGACAGTATGAAAGCGAGTCTTTCTGTCTCAAGCATTAAACAAAAAAGAGTCAACAAGGGAGAGCCCCTCTTTTGGAAATCCAGGATGGGCTATTCAAATGCTGTGCTGATGGTAAATCGTGGCTAGATATTTCAGTTCTTCCACGGTCACTAAACTGAAAATACAGAGATCTTGATAATATCAGCAACCATTCTATAGCCTGGGCTCTGTACGATTTTTCTGTTGAATTTTACTTACACTATTCAGGGCAAGGGACTGTCCTTGATGCCCTCTCAAGGTTCCTTCCAACCCTATTATTCTATGAAAATAACCTCTAGACCTGTACAGTCCAGGGGTCATGACCCTTACTATAATGATATGACACCCCCCATTCTCCACTCTGTGGGTCACCAGCGGTGCTTTAATCCAGGGCTGTCAGCACCACAGCACAGATTTCTACCACTTGAATGAAGAATAAGTCAGTAGCAGTAGTAGACGGTTATCCCTTAGTGGGCAAGCCATTAGAGGGGTAAACAGCATGCACTTTGCCATTGTGTTACAATGACGGCTGTGTGGGTGCCTGGGCATCGCATGCTTCATAGCTTGTATAGGCCAAGCATATTGTACGCACCAGAGGCTCCTTTCATCCCTCCATTTTCCCCCACCCAAACGCTTTGTGTGTCACCCTTCCACCCCCCTCTTTGTCATGGACTCCTGCAGTTCTCCCAGTGTCCCCCTGACACGGGTTCTGTGTGCCCCCCATTCTACCCTGCTCCCCTACCAGAGCCTCCATTCTCTTCCTCTGTGTTAGTCCCTATTCCCCCTTCCTCCATGCGTGCCATTCCTCCCATGCCAGTGACTGTGCCCCCTTCCCCAGTACCAGATTCCCTAGTCACTCCCACCACTAGGGGTTCTGTGTCCCCCCCCACCATTTCAGATCCCTCTATCATCCCCCCGGGTAGGGCCTCCAATGTGCCACTGTTCCCCATGTTCTGCATTCCTCCTCAGCCCATACCAGGGTCCCCAATCGCCCCCTGCCAGGGGTTCTCCATGCTTCTCATTACTCCTTCCATCCATACCATTCTCCCCTCCCTCCTCTCCCAACAGGGTTTTTGTGCACCCTACCCATTCCCCCTTATCCGCACCATTATTATTATTTTTGTCTGGACGGTAAGTCATGTCTACACTACAAAATTAAGTCCACCTAACTTAAGCTGGCATACAGCTGCCGCAGCTGCTTGTGCGTGTCTACGCTTTGCTCCTGGTGTATTCTCACTAGGAGTGCTTGTACCGATTGTACTATCAGTGTGGGGCACTGTGGGATGGCTCCTGAAAGCCAGTAACAGCTGACATAAAGAATGCAGTGTCTTCGCTGACACTGCGTCGACCTAACAACATCAACCTTGACTGCGTCACTCGTGGAGGTGGAGTTAAATCGGCATAGCGGGGCAGTTATGTCAGTGGGAGTGAAATTTAAGTGTAGACACCTCTATAGTTCAGTCAACGTAAGCTGCCTTGCATCGACCTAACTCAGTAGTATAGACCAGACCTCAGTGTTAACGTGTTAAATTCTGTTGTGTGGATGAGCAGAGTTGAGATGGTGTACTGTGATGCTGGCATGTGTGCGTGGGTGCCGTTGAACAGTTTGACCTATAGACAATTGCACAGATGCTTGTGGCTGTGCCAAAGGGCAGTCAGGGGCTTCATGTACCCTCTATTTTCCCCCCTTTTGGGCTTTCTGTTTTTCCTTAAGATCAACAGGGTTCTGTCCATTGATGCCTAGAGCATTCTCTGAAATTTTGGAGTTGATTTGATGCGGCGTTTAAAAGTTGTCATGCTACAGACAGACAGAGAAATGCTGTTGAGTGGAGTGTAAGGCCTTCACAAACTTGGCCCACTATGAAGAATAGTTGGTTGAGCATATTGAACTGACTGAAGTGGTTCCAGTTTCTTTAATTGCCCAGTCTTGCTGTTCCCCGCATACCCAACATTTGCACTGAACTCATTTTTCAGGGTGCATGTAAGCTGTTTGGGCAGGGGCTATCTTTTATTATATAAGTGTCCTGATCCCTGATTGGGGCTTCTAGGTGATATCGCAGTCATTAAAAATAAGGATCACACCCTCTTTTACTATAATTTATAATAAGCTTAGCCATTAAAACAGGTATTTTTAAGTTCAAATATAAGTTTAAAGAAGTCCCTCTCCTAAACAATGAAATAAGTCTGCTTATTATTTAATAACGAATTATTAATCTTAGTAACACTCTGGATGTGTGGGAGAGATTGCTGGTATAGGCTTTACATAACGGCTATTGTACTAAACTGGGATTCAGGAGACAGCTCTACCTTGGGCTTCCTATGTGACCTTGGGCAAATCACTTTATTTCTCTGTGCCTCAATTTCTCCATTTGTAAAATGGGGGTAATTCTTTTCTATCACACTAGGCGTTTTTGGAGCACTGAGATCCTATGGTCATGGGGGACCATACATGTATTTAGCTAGATAAAAAGCTGTTTACCAGTTGGAATTCTAAGCATTATGCAGGTGGTAAGTAGTTTGCTTTGGCTGCTTTCAGAGAGGTTTTTTTTGTGTGTGCTCTCTTTTCTTGGTGAAAGTCAAGTGTATCTCAGAGCATTTTATGGCTCACTTGATTCTTTGAATGTAATCGAATTGCAGACCTGACTTAAGTAATGTTCTGAATCTGTCCTGCCACCGCGTGTGTTTGGTGGGGTCTGTCAGGTGGCACTGGTGATCCCAGAAGAGTCGCTGCGTTCAAGTGGCTCAGGCTGTATGTGTTTAGTTTAATTATCAGTCAGCTGGTGTGGGAATCAAGTGGGAGAGCTGGCTCAGAATCCTTCGCCTGTCATGGCAGCAGCATGTGCTGGAGAGTACACACGCTGAATGTATTGCAAACATCCAGGAGCACATGGAACAGAGGAAGGGAGAGAGCGGGAGAGAGAGCTTCACAACAGCATGTTAGTCATCTGGTTGCTGCTCAGCCTGAAAACAGACTTGCCTAGCTGGAAATCTCTCAGGTAAGGAGAACGGTCTGATGTCTTTAAGCCTCCAAAATGTGCCCTTTTTTTGGTTGTTATTGTGAGCTAGTAACAAATTTGCTTCCCAAACCTTCAGAATTTCTGCCCCCGCTCCCCACCCCCTCCAGCTTTAAACGCTGGTATCCTTCATTGAAGACCTCAGCTGTTTCCAGGCAAACTACATTTTGCTAAAAGATCGGAGGGGATTCTGTACAAGGCAAAGAAGCTTTTAGTGTCACTTATGTCAGTGTTTATGTAAGTTACATAACAGTGCAAACAAAAGATGATGTCCAGATAATTATATTTAAATTTTCTGAGGAAAAGTCCTTTTTACAATGAGCATTTTAGCTTAGATAT
The DNA here is from genome assembly GCF_013100865.1 of Trachemys scripta elegans. NCBI lineage: Eukaryota > Metazoa > Chordata > Testudines > Emydidae > Trachemys > Trachemys scripta. Next base: position 197,237,448 of record NC_048300.1, read on the forward strand.
TTTTTGATTGAACTTTTTTGGTGCGGTTTGCTTTACCTCCCTCCACCCCATAGCATTTAATAATGCTGTGCATTTTGGAATAACATACTAAAGTAGAAAATTACGTATTTCAGCAGTGACCTTGAAAATCGATGCGTAAATGTTTAAACTGGCTAGATCTGGCAAGGATCCTCGCAGAAGTAAGGACGTTAGTTTAAAGAGAGAGAGAGAGCTCCTTGCTTAAAGAAAAAATTGCTGATTGCTTAACATTTGTTAATCATTGATGAAAGAATTTAAAGCAACAGATGAAGTTAATGATTTCACATGTACGTTGTTATAGAGAACCCAAACCCAACTATTGCACAATTTGAAGGAAATCTTCCTATGATGGAAATTCATTTTAGATTATTGTGTAAACAGGTTCCAAATGCTGAATTGTCTTTGGCATGTGCTTGAAACCATTTTCTGACTAAGGGCTCCAAGAGTTTCTATAAATCCCGGAGGCAGATTTGGGAATATAGCAAATACAATGGAGCTGCAAGTTATTGTTTGCTGACGCTGTAGTGCACTCTTATACAGTGATTTAGAGAAGGGGGTGGGAAAAGGGTTAGGCAGTAGCCCAGGACAGTGCAGTACAGTACGTCTTGCACACTGTTACAGAAAGGTCCATCTGTGTATTGGTGTACTTAAAAGTATACATAACCTGTTTATTCTAGTATGTATGTGCAGAGGCATTTATATCTTCACCTAGACAGAACTGCGTGTTCAAAGATGGAATCAGCACAAATAATTATTGTAAATGCTGGAGTGTGTCTGCAAGAGTACTTGCGCGCTTGAATATACTTGTATATAGTGTGGTTTAGATGCTAAAAGATCCAGGCACATCTGCAGTCTGGCACTATATGCAAATATTAAATAAGATGGTAGTATCCTGACCTCTGGATCAGGAGGTCATGGGTTCAAATCCCAGACTTAAGCTTTGGTGATACTGCACCATAGTGCTACGGGTTGCAGTTTTTTAGATAAGATGTTAAACTGAATCGGGTGAAAACTACAGATCACATGACTCTTTTCAAAAAGAGCAGCCCTGTGTCCTGGCCGTTGTCTCCCTCTGAATAGAACTGGTTGTCAAGTCCATGGCTGTGTGAAAAATTGCTGCTCACGTACCAACTGCCATATTAATCTACACTTTGGGACGGGACTGTGTAGACAGCACCTAGCACATGGACTCTTTTAGATTACAAATAACTCATGATGAATCACGGCATCTAGTGCATTCATGAGCGAGATATTGTAGCGCAAAGTGAATCACTGTATACAATCATTTATTAGAATACTGTAGCAAAGTATTTACATATGTACATCTCTGTCACAAACTGGACTGATGGAGAATAGTGTCAGTTAGCATTTGTACAAACCTTTAGATCCTCAGCGTGCTGCACAAATACAAGCCAGTCACTGCCATGTCCTCCTGGGACAGAAATAGCGGATCACCAATTCCAACTCCACTGTCTCTCTCGCCAGTCATTGTTTTCTTTGACGGCACCAGCACAGTCACCAAATACACAAGCATAATCTCCTGGTGTTCAGTCTGTGGTTTTGCACTGCAGCATCGTATTATCATTGTTTGTTGGTATTATGGGGTGCCTAGAGTCTCCAACCAAGACTGGGAACTGTTGTGTACAGACACATAGCAAGAGCCGGTCCTTGCCATGAAAACCTTACATTCTAAACAGTGAAGTTGAAGAGCGAGAAAAGGAAGCATTCTCTGCCTTTTACAGGTGGCTAATTGAGGCACAGACAGATTGTGACTTGCTCAGTATCACAAAGGTAGTAGTGCGGAGCTGAGAATGGAACTCAATCACCTGAATCCCAGTCTAGTGTCTTAACTACAAGACCATCGTTCCTCTCTCTTGTCCATTCTGCGCTTGCATTACTGTGTTTTTATCTGCACAACCCCCTTACCCTACCCTTCAGTAGTCTCATGTATATGTCAAGGTTCATCCTCTCCATTACAGCTACAAACTCCATATGGGAGAGCTCTCGGGTCCAACAGGCAGCTTCCCATTACAACCCTGTGCAGTCCTTCTGTAAGGAAGGATGGGAGCCAGTTCCATGTACTTCCACTCAGCCAAGCGTCTCATGGTGAACATTGTGAAATGCTCTGAGAATTCAAGGGCTTGTCTATACAGTGAGTTAGTGCGTGGCAAGCCAGGGTGTAAATCTACAGCGCACTAGCTCGCCACACACTAATTTGCTGTGCGGACCCTGCTACCACACACTTTCAAATGGAGGTATGTCAAAGTGCACTATGGACCTTTTTAGTGCGCAGTAGCAGGGTCCACACAGCGAGTTAGTGCATGGCATGCTGGTGCGCTGTAGAGTCACACCCTGGCTTGCTGCACACTAGCTTGCTGTATAGACAAGCCACTACTAGCATGAGAAGGTCTGTTCAATGGGCAATTCCCTAATGGTGAAACCATTCGTCTAATTTGTCTAATGGTGCAGCCTGTGTGATGTCTGCCATATCCTTGTCTAAAACCTGACTTGGAAGGGTCTGAGGTATTGGCAAGGCCAGGAGTTGCTGGAGGTGGCTTTGAGCTGTACTTCTTAATTACTTTGTTCAAACGTGAGAAATCCAACATTGGATGTTGGTTGGCAAGGTGAACTTCATCAAAGTACTGTTTCTTGAGTATTGGACAGGCTGTCTGCTTCAAGGAGGCATGCTGTCTTCAAAGGAGATGTTAGCAAAGGGCTTTAGCATTTTTGGTGAGATTTCCCCAGTCAGGATGGGCACAGGACAGCATTGCATATAGTAACTGGTGCCTCCTTCAGTAAGTTGAAGGAATTCTTGTTGCGTGTGGATCCTGGGAAGGAAGGTGTTCTAGTGTCAGTCTGATGTGTGACTGTCAGTTCCTGGGATCCAGAGAGGTCATCCCAGACTTAGGTGATCTTGTCTGTGAAATAGGCAGATAATTGCTTTGATTGGCATGGACTGGTATCTGCAATTGGGAGGAGGCATGTGTTGACTAATAAATTGGCAGGCCTGCTGGTTGTGATTTAGTGCAGTGTTTCTCAACCTTTTTGTGCTGGTGACCCCCTTTGAACTTTAAAAAGAAAAAATCTTGACCCCCCCCCTTTCCCCACTAGAAAAAACTGCAAACCTCTACCTTAAGGTTGGGGCTCGGGCAAAACATGTAAATTAGCTTTGGTGGGCTCCTTGTGGTGTGGGGCCCCAGGCAATAGTCCTGCTTCCTACACCCTAATGCTGGCCCTGCTTGCGATTTCCCTCCCATAACCCATACTGCGAGTGTTTTTTTTGCGGGGGAGGAGGGAGGAGAGATGGATTGTTAGGGAGTTGGGAGCCTCCCCCAGGAAGACCCTGGCTGACCCCTAACCTCTCCCATTCAGTCAGGCACATCTGCCCATGTCCTCATGTGTCCCTTTGCCACCTCCTCCCTCTGTCCTCCTGCACCCCTGTTCCCATGTGGCCCTGCACCCTCATTCCCATTCAGCCCGTGGTTCAGTGCTGTCATTCCGCTAGCTCCTGTGCCCTTCCTTACTAGCCCTTCTGATTCCAAGTCTGTGACCCCCAGAAGCCCTGTATAACCCACTCTGTTCCCCCCCCAACCCCTATATCCTGTGTCTCCTCACCTGGCCCCACAGGCAGGGCGTTGTGAGGAAGGCATCTCTCCTTCTACTCAGCTGGTTGCTCCAGTCCTGAGCTGTCTGCCCTCTCTTCTGGCGCCACAGCAGCTCCTGGTGGGCAAAAACTCTAATTGTAGTGCCTCCCCAGCAGAACTTATTTTCTGTGGGGGGGGAGGGGAATCAGCAGGGGACATGAATTCTGCACATGTGCAGTGGTGCAGAATTCCCCCAGAAGTAAAACAAGAAACATGGTGGATAACAAAACCCCTTCCTTCCCCTTAAAAAAAGAGGTCTTTGCTTCAGATGGGGAGACTTCACCTTAGGAGGGTCAGTAATCCAAAATGTATAATTAAATTAGACCAATTTCCCCTGTGGGTGCATGGTTACTTAAGATACTTGCTATTACAAACGTTAGGCGAAATCACTGCTGGCCTTTGCACCCATTGACTTTAATGAATGTATTTACAGGAGTAAAACAAGCAAGATTTAGCCCATATGTTTGTTAAATATAAAAATTGGCAGGTGTACCAGCTACCTTTCCCTTCAGAATGGTCTCAGGTTGACTTCTTTCACAATACCCACTTTATAACTTTGAACGAATGCTCTTAAAAAAAAAAAAAAATTCTGTTTTTTGCACCATCATGATTGCTCCCTAAATGACAGCGTGAAACCTAAGCTCTGAGCTGAGTGCTTCCTACCAACTTGTCAGGCTTTAGAGATTTTCACACTCCGTACTGTGGGCATGTTCAATGCTTAATTAGTTTGACTTTCATTATTCTTCCTGGCAAAAACATCAGAATCCAAAGGTTGTTCAAAGGGCATGAAATGATGCAATTATATTTGCTCCTTTCTACCTTCTCTACAAGGTTAACTTCTCCAGCATTGTTCTCCTGGGGATGCAATGCTAAAAAGTCCTCATGTACTTTGCTTCTGCTAACAGTTGTTTGGAACATATTTTTCCCTGACTTGTCAGGGAAATGTTGAGATTACATTTGCCGAACATGGTAACTTCAGAATCTGGTAAGTGCGGTAGTTGTCACAACCTTCCTCATCATTGTGCGTGCCTGGAGTGTTGTGATGGGTGCACTACGTAAATCGAGAAATAAATGTAATTTCCAACCATGCCATTCCCTGCAACGATCCATTTCTGTTTACAAGGTTCAGTCTTCGTCCCTAAGCATTCCTCTGTGGCCCTGGGGCTTAGTTAGAGTACAGCACTTGGCGTCACTGAATTCCACCTGGTCTCTTTCCTCAGACCTACTCAAGCACTGCAGCCCTCGAGGCAGCCAAAAAGTACAGACCCATTTCTCCCTCTCAATATCTTTGGAAGAATGAAGATCTACTTAGCCAGCAGGGCTGTGGGTGAGGGGATTGGTTGGAAACCTTAATTATCAAGACTGCTTTGAATTAAATGTGTAGCTTCAACCGTGAAAGTAAAATATTTGCAATTCAGGGCATTGGATTCAGTTGCAGTATTCTGGATCCATTTGACATCCTTCTTCTGTCCTGCAGTTAGCAGAATATTTTTTGCATAGTTTCTGTTTTAGCTTTGGCTGTTACCAGTTTTTGTCCTTGCAATGCAGAATATGTGGCAACCCCCAATTCCATCTAAAAGAGTTAATGGCATACAAAAGGTATCATTTTAGGAGTTCTGATGGCACACCCTCTACCTATCATCCCCATTCCTATGTTTGGCTGTTGAAGTAAGCAGTGACCTACTAGCCAGCCTTCCAGCTTCAGAGGAATCTGTTATTCAAAGTAGGCTTTAGATGTTTGCCTGCTCTGCTGTTGTTTTCAACCTGTGGTCTGTGGACCCCTGGGGGTCTGTAGATTGTCCAAGATTTCCAAAGGGTCTGCACCTCTATTTGACATTTTTAGGGGGTCTGCAAATGAAAAAAGGTTGAAAACCATTCGTTTAGAGAAATAACTTAATAAAACCAGCACATGCAGATTGATGTGAGTGTGTGCTAGCAAAACCCTCTTGCAGTTCCTCCTTCCCATCTAGCTGTCTTTCGCTAGGAGCACAGTTCTCTGTTCTGCACTTGGGGTAAGTTCTAGCTTCAGACTTAAGAGGGGCTGTTTCCAGATACAGTATTTCCTCTTTTCAAACATTATCAATGAAATGTACAGTAACTCCTTTTGACATGCATTGCCTTAGGCTGCGGAGTTATCCAGGTAGTTGTCAGATACCTTTGTGATCCATCCCTGTGTTGATTTTATCTATACTGCTCTCTGGAACCTGTGTCTGAGACTAGCCTAGATATTAAAGTGAGGAAAGTAGTTTATATGTTTAATATGAATTGCCTGTTTCTGAATAAAACACTTGAGCTACTTTTAAAAAATATTAATAGTCAAAGGTCATAAAGGATTCTGGGGAATGTGTAGGTACAAAGCTATGCAGTCTCAGCTACTTTTGATATGCTGCAGCTGTCATTGTTATATCTGTACAGTAAATAACTGGGTACTGGATGGGAAGTGGAAACAGCACAGGACTTTCTTCCTATGTGTATGTACGGCATCTAGCACAATTGGACTTCTAGGTGCTATAGTAATACAAATAATATTATCCATTAAGGGCTTCCTGTAAAGAGGAGCATCTGGTTTCCTAAAAGGTACATAATTAATCTGCGTTCGTAATGGTGCCCAGACTTTTCCTGTTACCCCTCGTCCACTCTGCCAACAGGCTGTTTGCTTTTCCCACCGCTGTCTGTCTTTCCTTCCATGTTGGCCCTTAATCCTGGAACGCTTTGCTCTGCAAGTTGCCTTCTTTTTCCATGTTCAGTCCCTTCCTTTCTGTCTCCTTCTGCCATGATTGCTGACAAAAAAAAAAAAATCACCAACCAAGGTGTCAGTTCAGTCATGAAAAGTATAATAGCGGCCGTCTGTGCTTTGTGCCATAAATTAACCCTTGCTGCACAATCACATACATTTATTGACGTTAGCCCCCACCTCCTCCCCTACTGTCTTGTTACCTGTTCATTACATCCTGTCTAATTCAGTTTATGAGCTTCTTGGGTCAGGGATCTTTCTGTTCTGGGAGGGGCCTGGCAAAGCTTTAGGCACCGACAGAAGTAAACGATAGCTAATAACCTGATGAATTCTGATTTCCTGTGCACGGTTGCTGTTTTCTTGGTCCATATGATGGTCCTAAAAGCAGGAGCTGAGGCCAAGGAGCGCCTTCTCTAACATTAACTCCTTGGGCAGGAGAGAGACAATAGATTGCAGTGCCTGACCAAGAAAATAGTAAAAGCCTCATTCCAGACTATGATTCATCCTTCAGCTCAGCACTGAAGTGACGCCTGCTCCTGGAGATGGTGACAAATCTGCCTGACCGTTCAGGTTCCATAATGGCTGCTGCTCAGAAAATGGAGCTCTCCAAGCCTGCACTTCTTTGCTCCTCCTCCTGTATGTCCAGGGGTTTTCCATGCTATTCCTCCTCATCCTCCACTTGGGCAAATCATCACGTCATGTGGTAATGCTGCTGACCCATCGCGCACTAAGCACGCTGACGGGGAAGGTGTCTGGGATACATCTGTGTACCATAGTGAAATGGGTGTTTTGTCCACTACCTCTGCTGGCCCGTGTGTCCCTGTATCATTACCATCAGGCAGTGATGTCAATAGAGAGGATGGCTGAAAGCCGATCAGAAATTTGCTCATTACCTCTAGTTTAAGCCTCAGTCCTTGTGATGGCAAAAAAAACCCAAAACCCAAGCCACAAACCAGCCACTTTTATCAAGTCCCATAGCTGGGCGTGGAATGTTATTATCTCCTTCCTATCCTGGACTCAATAGTAGTTTCAGTGGTAGTGGGGGAAAAAGGAAGGTGGAACCTAAGTCTATTCCCCTCTTTTTGGTCAGGATACCCAGAAGATTGATCACCATAACGTGGTTAGATTATGGACCATAAAATGTAACTCCTAAATCTGGATAGGGCCCTGGACTGGGAGTCAGGAGATGTGGGTACAGCTCTGCCGCTGACCTGCTGCATGATCTTGAGCAAATCCCTTAACATCTTTAGGGCTGTTTCAGTTGGCACACATTGTCTGTTTACCCTATAAACTCTTGGGTTGGGGCTGTCTCTTATGTGTTTGTGCAGCGCCTAGCACAATGAGGCCCCCATCTTGATTGGTGCCTCTTGGCACTACTGTAATACAGGTAATAAATACAAAGATTAATAAATCAAACTAGCTGTTATTTTTCTAAATACACATGTCACCATTGTGTAGACCCTTTCCCTTCTCTCCACCCACTTTAAAAAAAAAATCTGAATAACTGTAGCAAGCAAGAACTAAGAGTTCCTTTTCTGAGAGTTTCTCAGGCATCGTAATTATCTGAAGCTTCTTAAGTAAGCTCCTACTGAAATAGTAGAGTACAGATAATTCTCCTCTTTACCCATCCAAGCTATCATTATGCTTGAAGGATGGTTGATCACAGACACAACTTAGTTTTAAAATAATGGGATCTGAGTTCTTTGGAGTTGGTTTGCATTGTGTAGATCCCAATAACTTTGCTGCATAATGCAGCTTAAAATATACTAGGAAAAATGGTCATAGGGGTACAGCACTCAGAGTCCTCTCAGTGGTATAAAATTTACTTCTCAATCCAATGGTAAAGCCCATTGTTTGTCTTCCAGTCCTACTCTTCTGATCAGAACATGGGAGTCTCTGGGTGCTGCTACAGCATAAATATTAGTTTATAATGAGGTCAAGATGATTGATTTCTGAAAAAAAACGACTGTGTAGATCCTTTCATACAATTAGAAATAAATGTATTGGCTGATCTTCTTCCTCCTCACTCCCAAAGCAGGATTTTCGTCTGATTTAAATGATTCAAGCTGGGGGCTTCCCACCGTAAAGCCTGAAGTTCCACATTCCTCTTTTTTCCTAGGTTCAGATTCTACCACCCAACTCAATTTGATGCGAGACCCTTATTCCACAAAAGGCCCATTGAGTTCAGTGGCCAAGTACTTGTAGAATAAGGTATTACCCAATCTGTATTATTGTCCATAGTGTTTACACCCTTCAGATTCTTGGAGGATTATGAAGTCACCTTCCTTACTTCCCCCGTCACAGTCGTTTGGCTAAATTATATGCACTCAGTGCTTTTAATGTCTTTCTTATAAATCCCTATAGCCCCATGGTCATTTAATGTTGCTCTTCTCTGAACTGCATCTATTTGTCAATGTCTTTCTGATATTGAGACATTGATGCTGTATACAGAACTGTCATCTTCATTCTCCATGACATGATGCTTCTGTATATGCAACTCCAAATTACATTAGTTTGCAATTTTTATTTCTGATTTTTTTTTTTTTTTGCCCAGTATTATCACGAGGTCTCACTTCAGTGATACTACATTTCAAGTGCCCTCACTCCTATTAAGTATTTATTTGAATTTTTTACAATGCTGCAAAAAGACTGCCTCCATGATATTGGTTAGAATTTGTCTAAGTTGAGTCTCATTGTATTGCCTGCCTCCCTCCCTCTCTAGGTCGCTCTGTAATAAGTTTCTGTCCCCAGTGATGATCGCATCTCTTCCAAATTTAGTATCCTGTGCAAATTTCAGTAGCTTGCTGATACTTAATGAAGATATTTAATAAGACTGGACCTAACAGAAATCCCATTGACACTGCACTAAACACGTCCCCTGCAACTCTGTGCTTGGTTATTTATCATGACCTTGTCTATGGTCTGCAAGCCTGTTTCACTCCATGGGAAAAGAGCTCCTATTTGAGCCAATCTGAATGATTGGAGGAGTGTAACTCTTAAGCACATAAAAACAAAAGCAGAGGTCTCCTACATCAGTGTGAATGTAATGCAAGAAAGAGAGATACAGCATACCTTAATATCTGAGATGGAATCCTGTTTGATATAGAGTTTTACTGTAATAATTTGCTTATTTTTCCCTGTTTTAAAAAATGCACCCCCCATTGCCTGGAGGTGCATGTATTAAAAACTGTGAAGGCTCATTCCTGTACAATTGGATCAGAGCCAATGGACAAAGAACTCCTCCTCTCTTTAGTAGCTAGATGCTACTGGCTATATTTCAAAGAACACAATTGCATAAGGCTGCCCTCAGTGTTGATACTGTTCTCTAGCCAGGAATAACAGCCACTCACCTCGTCCCTCTCACTCCCAGAAATAGGCACAGGCTTTAAATCAGGATTGGACGTCTTTCTGTAGGATCTGCTCTAGCTCAACCAGAAGTTATTGGCATTGAGCAGGAATCACTGAATGAGGTTCTCTGGCCTATGTCATGCACGAGGTCAGACTAGATAATCATAATGGTCCTTTATGGGTTTAAAATCTATGAAAATTAAATGGCCATTTTGTGTCTTGCTCTGTAACCCATCACTCAGACTTTGTTAGATAATAGGCAATAGATCTATCTGTCTATTGTAGGTATTTATATGGAACCAGTAGTAATTTTCTAGGAGTTGATTTGCATAGACTTGCACCATGGTTCATATGCCTTTCCTTTATTTTGAAGAGGTTATTAATGTTCTTATTTTTCTAGCTGAATTTTCTTTTAAATATTTCATTGTAAGACCTTTTTAAAAACAAAAAGCTTTCTTTTCTAGAAGAAAAGAAACCTAATTCAGTATTCTCAGAATTCGGACTTCCCAGTGTCTTCCGTTCTCTTGACTTAAAACACTGCAGTACAGTACTTAGCTTGATCCACAATATATTTAGTGGAATGAGGGGAGGACATCAATTATGAAAGTGAAGCACTCAGTTGCTTTGATAAGCTGTTTGCTTTGGTCATGGGTAGTGTTGAATGTTGGATCATAAAACACTGGTGAATGGAAACTCAAATTCCTGTGATACCTATAAAGAGGCATATCCATACCTGTCACCACTGGCATAAATAGGATCATTGGGGAAGGAAAAAAGGATACTTTTAAAACTTTTGTGATACACCGGGATAAGAATGCTTATTAGAGGGTAAACTAGAAAAATGGTAAATTTATTTTAAAAATATAAGGAGTGTCCCTCCACAAAGCAAATTTAGCTAAAAGAAACCAGCTAAATGTTAAATCTCAAAGTTTGGGGTGCAGGTTGTGAATAAAGAAATGTTGAATAAAAAGACAAAGGAGATGAATCTTTTGCATTGAAAACAATGAATTTGTGGAATGCTGTGCCACAGTGGTGGTTCTAAAAACAAATAATATGGTCATGTTCAGAAGAGGAGTGATATTTATGAGGTGTGACTTACTTTCCATAGCAGTTGTCACACAAACTGTATCAAGAAATGTTCTACAAGGTCAGATGTTTTGACAGAACAAGGAGTAACAGTCTCAAGTTGCAGTGTGGGGGAGGTTTATGTTGGATATTAGGAAAAACTATTTTACTAGGAGGGTGGTGAAGCACTGGAATGGGTTACCTAGGGAGGTGGTGGAATCTCCTTCCTTAGAGGTTTTTAAGGTCAGGCCTGACGAAGCCCTGGCTGGGTTGATTTAGTTGGGGATTGGTCCTGGGGATTGAGCAGGGGGTTGGACTAGATGACCTCCTGAGGTCCCTTCCAACCCTGATATTCTATGATTCTATGCAGTTGTAAAGGGAGAGATATATTAAGAGGTAATGGTGAGGGAGAAAAGATGGAGGGTTCAAAAGTCAAAGAGATACAGAAAACCTGCTCCAGATGAAGGGAGGTGCAGTGGAGAAGGCTCTCATATCAACGCTACTAAGACTGAGCAGATAGAAGAGCAGTGCTGGATGAGCATGGAGAAGTAGTAGTGAGATAGGTCTCTGAGAACTAGAGCTAGATGGCTGGGTCAGATTCAATGGGCCTTTGAAATCTCTTCTAACCTTTCAGGTTCCTATGGAGTTCAGTGTGTGTCTTAAAAAAATCAACCCAGTTAATTGCTGGTCTGTCTAGGATACTTTGTCCAATATGTGATGTAGTAATCCCATGAGTAAAGAAGTGATGCAGCATCCTATCCAATGGCATTAATGCTCTCAAAACGTTTTGATTCTGGTGAGGGGATCAGCCACCTAACCTGGAGGAAGGTTATATTAGAATGGAGATGAGAATTGGGCACCTCCTGCTTGGTTCCAAGGGTGTGACAGTTGGGTTGCTTCTGTAACCATTGCAGGAAACTTGCTCATCTTGAACCGTGCTATGCATTTAAGTGAGAAGCAGTTACTCTTATGAGAGCGTGTGCGCGCGCATGCACACACAATATGCCAGCCCACCCATGTTCTAGAGCACAATCTTTCCTATGGATGAGCAGTAGGTGTCAGTTGCAGCTGCTGCTTATCTTGGGTGGAATTTTTCTCCTTCTGTCACAGTAATCTAAGTAGCAAAGAGCTTGGTGTTTACATTGTTCTGCACACCTGCTCATTTTCTTTATAGAGCTGACATCTAACTTCTGACGCGTTGATAGGTCATGCTGCTATTAACAACTGTGGAGAAGCAGAAGGCAACGCTAGTCTCATGTTTTTGGAGAGGGAAGGAAAATCTGCACCAGTCAGTCACTGAAATTTCTAGGAGATTTAATAAATATGTTTCACTTCTGTAACATGAAATCTATGGAGTGATCCCCATGGAAAAAGTGAATGTTTGCCTGCGGTTACCATGGTCACCTCCTACTCCTGGTATAGGAGAGGTAGTGGTGGAATCTCAAGTACTGCTGTGGGAAATGGTGACTTGTTAATGGAGACTATCATATGTGGATTCCTATTCAAGGCTCTGTGTGGCATTTAAACTTGAAACAAGGGTAGAACGTTGAATTGTAAGAAGTAGCCTCGGTTTTGTCTATCTTCATACACAAAATATTTCAAGAAATGCTGGATCTCCAGGATACTATTGCTATGTTTATTTTGCAAATGCTCACGTCTTCAGTTATATGAAGCTGAATCGAAATAATTGTGGATAACGTTGACTCAGTCAGTGGGTATAGGCGAGCAGCTCTGCTCAGCATGGAGCCAAAGAAGGTGGAGCAAAAGGGACTTTACGCCCACGATACTGGAGCTGGTTCAGCTTTGGTACAATGTACAGGAACCAATGGCCCTAACGGCTCTTCCAACACCTAGGGGTTGCTGGAAGCACAGTGATGCTCTGGTCACACCCCTAGCGTGCTCCTGCTGGAAATGGAGATAACCAGCCCAATGCCATTCCGGGGTTCCCCACACTGGGGAAATCCTCAGCTGTCTGGTTAGGCATCTTTATGCCCCTTTATGGCAATAGAATGGCACAAAGGAACTGGACTGAGGCAGAGGATTGTGCCAGCTGTATCTCAGGTTTTATATTTAGCCATTTTTCACTTTAATCAATTGTAAACTCTTCTAGGAGGCAAATAACTAGTAACTGTGGGCTTGCAGCAACTTCACTCCGAGGCGTATGAGGCACAACCAACGCTGTCAAGTTTTAGGCTGAGATTTTCAAAGGAGGCTTTCTCTCTCTCCCCTTCCCCCCAAACAGTGAATGTGTTTTACCCCAAGATAACGAATGCTTATTAGCTATCTCCCTGAGAGATCCTAGTGGAGACAAGACATCTGTAGTTTTTACTGTGAGGTAGCTAGGTGAGACCCACACTATATCCCTGCCCATAGAATCGTAGGGCTAGAAGGGGACCTCAAGGGTCATCTAGTCTAACCCCCAGCCAAGAAGCAGGATTTGTTGTGTCTAAACCATCCAAGACAGATGGCTATCCAGCCTCCTTTTGAAAACCTCCAGTGAAGGAGCTTCCACAACCTCCCCAGGCGTCTGTTCCATTGTCCTTCTGGTCTTACAGTTAGGAAGTTTTTCCTAGATTTAAGCTAAATCTGCTATGCTGTAGTTTGCCATTGGCCCACAACATAGCTCTCTGCTGAAGTGGGGTTGATGAGTATCACAATTAACACCCCCGCAAGGTGAATGGGACAGCTCTCAGGATTGCTACATTAGGCTCTGTACTCATGCAGAAATCACCATGTCAAAATGGGAAATGACTGCCTAGGAAGGAGTACTGCAGAAAAGGATCAGGGGGTCATAGTGGAACACAAGTTAAATATGAGTCAAGAGTGTACCATTGTTGCGCAAAAAAAAAAGGCAAACTTCATTCTGGGATCTATTAGCAGGAGTATTGTAAGCAAGACACGAGAAGTAATTCTTCCGCTCTACTCCGTGCTGATTAGGCCTCAACTGGAGTATTGTGTCCAGTTCTGGGCCCCACATTTCAGGAAAGATATGGACAAATTGGAGGAAGTCGAGAGAAGAACAACAAAGATGATTAAAGGTCTAGAAAACATGACCTATGAGGGAAGATTGAAAAAATTGGGTTTGTTTAGTCTGGAGAAGAGAAGACTGAGAGGGGACATAACAGTTTTCAAGAACATAAAAGGTTGTTACAAGGAGGAGGGAGAAAAATTGTTGTTCTTAACCTCTGAGGTTAGGAAAAGAAGCAATGGGTTTAAATTGCAGCAAGGGCCGTTTAGGTTGGACATTAGGAAAAACTTGCTATTTGTTAGAGTGGTTAAGCACTGGAATAAATTACTTAGGGAGGCTGTGGAATCTCCATCACTGGGGATTTTTAAGAGAAGGTTGGACCAAACACCTGTCAGGGATGGTCTAAATAATACTTAGTCCTGGCTTGAGTGCAGGGGACTGGACTAGATGACCTCTCAAGGTCCCTTCCATTCCAGTTCTATGATTCAATTATATCAGTTATCTGTGGTTCAGGTTTTCAAGTTTTTTCTTTACAGTCAGGAGGGCTAAAAATTTTTTAAACCAAACTTGAGATTCTGAAATGATGTTCCCTCCTAACCTTGATCTCCCATCGGTCCTCACTGCTGCTCACTCCCTTTCCATCCCCAATTGATCAAGAATGTCACTGCTAAAGTTCTCTTCTCCTGTCATTTCATCTCTCTACTCCTTGAATCTCCTCTTTCCCACCAGTGTCAATAAGATCAGAATTAAGCCGTATGTTGGTATGTATTTCCCGCACTCCCCAGAAGCAGTGCGAAGGCTTGGGGGAATCAGGGGAATGGAGGAGCTGAGGGAGAGGGAAGTAATTGCTGGGAAGGAGCCTGGGAGTGAACCCTGGAGGATTGTTGGGTGTGGGTGAGAGAAGTATGGAACAGGTTTTTTTGGGGGGGGTGTTGGGGGATTGTTAGGAAGTTGGGGAGCCTTCCCCATGCAGAACCTGGCTGACCCCTAGCCTCTCCCATTCAGTCACGCACATCTGCCCCGTCCTCATGTGGCCATGCACCCCCATTCAGCCTCTGGCTCAATTCTGTCACCCCAGTAGCCCTTCTGAACCCGTCTGTGACCCCCTCCAGCAGCCCCACATGCCCTTCTGTGTCCATCCCCCCCATATCCCCTGTCTCCTCACCTGGCCCCTCAGGCTTTGCGCTGTGAGGACGGCAGTCACTGCCCCTTCCCTGGCTGCAGCTGGCTGCTCTGGCGCTGAGCTGGTTGTCCTCTCTTCTGGTACCACAGCAGCCCCTGGTGGGTGAAAGGTGTATCTACAGTGCCTCTCCAGCAGAATCTATTTTCTGAGGGGGGGGGGAAATTTGTGGGGGACACGAATTCTGAATATGCACAGTGGCACAGAATTCTCCCAGGAGTATTAGATTGAGTTTCCTCTTTGTTGCTTTCTCTCTCCTGCTACAGATTGTATTTAAGATTCTAGTTGTAACCATTGAGGCTTCTATCAATGGACCAGTTTCCCAACATCTTTCTGAATTTCTAGCTTCATATATATCATCACACAATCTGAGCTCAGCAGAAGCTCCCAGTTTGTGTACTTTGGGCTTTCTGCCTTGTTGTACCTTTTGCACAGGAGGTTGGTTTTATTTATGTTGTCATTCCAATTGTTTAAACTTTGTTTGTTGTCCTTTGAGCTGTACTTGTTTTAAAACTCCTAGGATACTTTTGTAAGTGGTGTAGTATGTAATAACGAATGTTATATTATGGACACATCCCGTATTTAGATTATATTCTGCAAGGGGGTTTTCTTTTCACGGCATTTGAGTTCAGGATGTCCTTCAGGGTTGGCCTTAACTTAAGGGATGGCAAGGTATTCTGCAGTTGTCACTAACAATTTAATGTGGAGCAGTCTTGGTGTCATTTAACCCATGTGCTCATTTACTCTTTTATACAGCTACTATCTTGATATTTTCCTTTAGCTGGGATTGCCACGTGGGTGCTATTGGAAACACACAATGATAATGACTGGATTTAAACCAATACTGCAGTAGCCAGCATTGCCATTCTGCAAATACAGGGCAGCAAACATCCTTGGCTTGTCCTTTTGAGAATTCAGGCTTGTTGCATCAGAAACGTATAAGCTTGTCAGGCCTTGGGAGTAAGAATCCTAAAGTCACTCCTGAACTTAAGTCCCCTGGCTGCTTGCTGATTCTCTTCCTGTTGCCCTTCAAACCACTGGGGCTAACTTGTTAGAGGAAAGTTGTAGACTTGCACCTAAGCTGGACTGACCAGCTCTGATTGCCCCCGTTTAATACTCTTTTTGTAACACTTTAATTTAAGGCTATGTCTACACAGCAAAGGAAAACCCGCAGCTGGCCAGTGTCAGCCGATTCGTGCTCGGGCTGCAGGGCTGATTCATTGCTGTGTAGACTTCTGGGTTCAGGCTAAAGCCCAGGCTCCACTCTGAGCCTGCAAGTCTACACAGCGATGGAGCAGCCCCACAGCTGTAGCCCCGTCAACCCGAGTGGGCTGGCAGAGGCCGGCTTCGGGTGTCTAGTTACTGGGTAAACATATCCTAAGCCAGCGGTTCTCAAACTTTTGTACTGGTGACCCCTTTCACACAGCAAACCTCTGAGTGCAACCCCCCCCTTATAAATTAAAAACACTTTTTAAAATATTTAACACTATTGTAAATGCTGGAGGTGAAGTGGAGTTTGGGGCGGAGGCTGACAGCTTGTGACACCCTACGTAATAACCTTGTGACCCCCCCCCCCGAGGGGTCATGACCCACAGTTTCAGAACCCCTGCCCTAAGATACACCAATTATATGGCTACCTTCCAGTTACTGTGTAACCAAGACAGAGTTAGTCACTTTTTTTGAAATCTCATTCACTTCCACCACAATTTAATTTCCGCTACGTGAACACCAGTGTATGTGTGCGTCCAGCCTAAATATTTTATTCTCCCCATAGAGAAAATTATGCAATTATGGCATGTAATTCACAAATGCAATATTAAACTAAGTGTGTAATGTTCTGTAAGTACAAGAGAACTCATGTTGTTATCCCTTGCAGAAGTTGTATAAATTAATCCACTTTTTCAGCTGCTACTGGAAAAAAAGGTTCCGAATCTTCCAGCAGAACTTTGTATCTTATCTCCACTGTAAACATGGCCAGATCATACTGTTGGATTTCAGAGACAAGCAACCCTGCAGGGCTACACAAGGGCTGCCTCAGTAGTGTGCGTTCTTTCTCTCTCTTTTTAATTGTATTTCATCCAAGCTAAGAAGTTAGTTAATATTGTCTCTTTAGCTCAAATTCAGTGCCCAACCAGAGATCGGGGCCTCTTTGGACTAGGCCAGCAGTTCTCAAACTTCATTGCACCGCGACCCCCTTTGACAACCAAAATGACTACCTGATTCCAGGAGTGGGGATCGAAGCCTGAGCCTCCCCAAGCCCCGCCTTCCCGGATGTGGGGGGGGAGAGGAGAGGAGGGAAGGCCAAAGCTGAAGCTCAAGGGCTTCAGACCCTGGGTGGGGGGCTTGTAACCTGAGCCCTGCCGCCCTGAGTGGAGGGGCTTAGGCTTCAGCTCCAGGCCCCAGCAAGTCTAAGACCTGCGCTGGCGACCCCATTAAAACAGGGTTGCAAACCACTTTGGGATCCCGACCCACAGTTTGAGAACCGCTGGACTAGGCACTACATAAATGTAGTTAGAGACCGGCCTTGTCCCAAAGAGCTTACAGCCTAAACAGACAAAACAATAGGTGGGAGGGGAAACAGAGGGTTACGTGACTTGCCCAAAGTCACACAATAGGTCTGTGATAGAGCTAGCAATAGGACCCATGTCTCCTGAGTCCAATGCCCCATCCACTGGATCATTCTGCCTCCCGAAATCAACTGAACTTTTAGATTCAAACCAAAATCCCAGATCTGGGACACTGCAGAATATTGGGAGCATTCAAAATCTGAACTCCTCCCTAATTTTTGTTATAAACTAAGCCAAATACCACTCAAACTGGTGTACGTTGTAAGCTTTTGGGGTGAGCAGCTATCTTTTTATATGTGTACAATACCTAGCACAGTGGGGCCTTGATCTCTAAATGGGGCCTCTAGAAGCTGCCTTAATACAAATAATAAATGATAATCCATTCTGCTAGGGTCCTCTCTGTTCAACCATTAGTTGACCTACTAGTGTATTCCAAACATCTAAAACTCCAATTGAAACCTGCTTCTGCATAGGGGAACCTGCAGTGCACAACATGTCTCTGATCCTGCAAAAACACACATGAGAAGTAGTCCCGTTGAACTAAAGAACTTACTTGCAGGATTGGGGCCATACCTGTTGCTGTGAATGTATGCCTTTTGCAGTGGGTGATGCAACTGTCACTGCTCCTGTTCTGCTTCTGCTCTATCCCAGATATGCATGAGACATGTCCCTCGTATCCATTAACCAAATATTGAACCACTATGGGCTGGATCGTACTCCCATTGAAACCAATAGGACGGGGTCCTAAATCAAAAAGAAGAGCTAAAATTTCATTATAGTCTGAGGATATGTCTTTACTACCCACCGGATCGGCGGGCAGCGATCAATCCAGCGGGGGTTGATTTATCGCATCTAATCTAGACGCGATAAATTGACCCTCAAGCGCTCTCCCATCGACTCCTGTACTCCACCGCCGTGAGAGGCGAGGGGAGAGTCGACGGGGGAGCAGCAAGACACCGCGGTGAGTAGATCTAAGTACGTCAACTTCAGCTACGTTATTCACGTAGCTGAAGTTGCTTAATTTAGATCAATCCCCCCCGCTAGTGTAGACCAGACCTGATAGTAAAATTCACCCCCTGTGCAGAGGGACAGCACAAGGCTTAGGCACCATGTAAGCCCAGAGTCTTAAGGACTCGGGAATTTTGCTGTCCCCCTGCACAGGGTTATATTTCACTCCCTGTACTCACCATTGTTTGTTGGCCTTAAAAGGGTGTGTTTGGAGGAGGCACTTCTTTTACAAGCTTGAGCATGGGGGGGGCGGGGGGAATAAAAATTAGTGGAGTGATACATTATTAAAATTGTATAAACCTAACCTTGATTCACTTTTTCAAAGAGTTTCTTTCTTTGCTGTTGTTCAGTTCCTGCACGGTATAACCACTTATCTAACCTTGCTACCGGCCTTGCTGCTTCCAAACATTTTTAAATGCACATGATGCAGCCTTTGGGGGAGTAGAAGGGTAAAGTAGTTCTGACTGCCCTTTTAAAAAAAAAAAATAATAATAATTAGGGCAGCTCAAAGAGAGTGGATGTTTACAAATAAGATAGAGGCTTATAAAGCACCTTGGGGTCTGTGTTTTTTTTTGATGAATCATAGAATATCAGGGTTGGAAGGGACCTCAGGAGGGCATCTAGTCCCATCCCCTGCTCAAAGCAGGACCAATCCCTGGACAGATTTTTGCCCCAGATCCTTAAATGCCTCGCTCAAGGATTGAACTGTCAACCCTGCGTTTAGCCGGCCAATGCTCAAACCACTGAGCTATCCCTATATACATATGAGTTGCCATTTTACCTAGAAAACATGAATCCAGAATCAGAAATTATTTGGCAGGTGTTGTCAATGCAGTTTCCAAAAAACAAAATAGTGTGCAGATAAAGGAATCTGTGTGTGATTTATTAAAATGAGTCACCATGCTAGGACTCTATGGGACTCAAAATTGCACTTAGAGGTCAGCATTTCTTAAGCTAGAATTTGTTTATGCTGTGGAGTTTCTTGTGGGTTTGGTGTTTCAGAACAATACTGTGCACAGGTTGTACAGTGAAATTCAAGCATAAAACTAACTGTACAAAGTGTGTATTGAGTAAAATTCATCCCTTTGCACAGGGCCAGCCTCAAGCCCGTGTACCACTTAAACCCAGCAAGGCACTCAGAAGATCGGGGTGCAATTTCCAGCTCTCCCACAGACTTCTTGTGTGACCTGGAGCGAGTCATTTAATTTCTCTGTGCCTCAGTTCTCCATCTTTAAAATGGGGGACTAATAATGCTTCCTTTGTCTGTTTAGACTGTAAGCTTTGAGGGGCATAGCCTGTCCCTTACTCTGTGTGTATAATGCCTGGCACAGTGGAGCATGATCTGTGGCCATAGAGAATAGGAGCAATGTCAGTAGCAAAATTAACTGTCAGGAGTAGCTTTACAACTTCAGTCACTGCTATGGAAGTGTTAACATTTTAAAAAGTGTAATATTTTTCTAGCAGCAGAGGTGGGGAAGTGGTCAAGTAATTATTGATTCTATTGTAATACAAACTAGAAACCCCAAACAGGGTGTGGTCCCATTGTGCTAGGGGCTGTATAGACATATAAAATGATGACAGTCCTTGGCCCCGGTCTCGGTTTTGGGGCAGGTAGCCACTGCCTTAATTATTATGATTATAATTAATAGTAAAAACGTGCACAACATTTTTTGAATGAACTGGTGCCCCCTCCTGTTGTGGTTCAAGCAACACAAGCAACAAAACAACAGTTAAATTCGGAACTAGACTTCCATTGTTGTTTGTGGTGCACAAACTGGGAAACAAAGCGAAGAGAAAAAGGACATGCATGTGCACTCTCAAGAAAGCTCTTTAGTGCCCATTGAAATCCGAACAGCATCCAGGTTGGAAGCTCACATTCAGTCTAGAGTGTTTTGATTCTTCCCTTCCCCAGCACCCCCTCCTTATATCTGTTAACAACAAACAAATGTTTTAATGCCTCTTTTCTATTTATATATATGTTAAAAAAAAAATCTATGCTGGCATTCATAAACAACCCTATAATAATAAACCAGTTGGTATGTTTAGGGAAAACAGCTGGTATAAGAAACAAATTTGAATTTCTAATGGGTTCTTAATGAGTAAAACCAAACAAAGTGCTTTTAATACTGGAAGAAGATATTTAAAATTGTGTAAAGTGCTGGAACAGTGTTGTCCTACACTTAGGTATGTGGCGAACTGGAGAACTGCCTTGACCTCCTTTCATATGCCATATTAATCTATGTACACAGATGGCAGTAGTAAAATAACCCCACTAATTTGAAATTATGTCCCATACAGTTCTAAATTAAAAATAATTTCAGGGATCACTGTCTTGTCTAGTGTCTAGGCACTTACCATTTTTCAGCTGACATCTCTTCTATAGTGTTGTATTCCATGTGCTTCCATGCTGAAAGTAATACAAAGCTGCTTTTAATCTAGCACCTTTGCAAGGACGTAGAAATCTACACAGCAGGGTCTTGATCCATGTTTGGTGCTCTCTTAGGCACTATGATAATTTAAATAACAATATGAGAGGAGATTGCCTGTCTTACTGTGGTTTGTTGCCTGAGTTGAGATCAGCTTACATGCTTGAACTGGAGTCCTGCTGTTATAACTGAGTTGGGCCTGCTAGCAGGATATTCTCTGTGAGGGGCCTCTCAGCATTGAAATTGGCTCTCCCTGTCCCTCGCCCCCACTTCAAGTCTGAAATAGCCCAAATCTTAAGACCTTCAGAGCATATTGTAAATTTAATCTTTTCTTCCAAGCATTTGCAAATGGGGCAGAATTGAAATAGTTGGGATGGGAAATTATTCAAAAGGAGGAGGATTTGCAGCAATTGAAGTTCATCCACCACACTTGCAATGTATTTTTCAGTTCTGTCAAGGACATCCAGAGCATGTGCAAACCGTGCCTTTGAGTAGAACAGAAACTACCTGGGACAATTGGGCCATGAATGCCATTCAATCCCATACCAGCCCTTAGTGGATTGTCAGCATGGATGCTTTGAAATCTAACACTGTCGGTCAGTGGAGTTGTATCAAGCCGTTCTTCCTTTAGAGCAACAACAGATTTCAAAGATAAAGCTCCCTTCCTCATATGCTAAATACTATCAAATCAGAAAATGGCAACATTAAGCAAATTCTCATGTTGGACTGCATTATAGCTAATAGTCAAAGGGGACTCTTTGGGTCTTAATGTTACAAGGTCTGAAGTGCCCTCAATTCCCAGTGAAGTGAATGGGAGGTGATGACTGTCGTCGCTATGCAGGAGGGGGCTGGTAAGCACTTGCTAGGTCAGGTCTGAAAGATTCATACTGGGAAATCATCAAAGGGAGAAGCAGCTGAAAGGTGAGTTATACATGAAGCGTAATGCTGTGTAAAGCCAACACGTGGACAGAGCACTGTGCTTGTTAATGCTGAAATTTAAATTGCTGTTGGAAACATTTCATCTCACTCTCATTTCAAGTGACAGTATTTTGTTAGTCACTTTTGCTCATTTTTGTTTTTAACGAGGCACATACTTTAATGTCATCACTTAAAGCTGTGATCACTTCTGATCCTTTGAGTCAGAGAAGGGAATTATCTTCTCTATCCTTTCCCCGGAAGGTGACTGCTCAGAAGTCTATAAGACAGGGTGTTTTAGCAGGAAGCTCTTGAGTTGACATATCATGTTGCTAATAATTAATCAGGAGCATTGCAGTGTTCCAGAAATTAATGTGGAGAGATCAGATGAAAGATTGCTCTTTTTGAAAGCTTTTCTGTATCTAATGGCATCCTTACATAAGAACAGCCACACTGGGTCAGACCAAAAGTCCATCTAGCCCAGTATCCTGTCTTCCCCGACAGTGGCCAATGCCAGGTGCCCCAGAGGGAATGAACAGAACAGGTAATCATCAAGTGATCCATTCCTTGTCGCCCATTCCCAGCTTCTGGCCAACAGAGGCTAGGGACACCATCCCTGCCCATCCTGGCTAATAGCCATTGATGGACCTATCCGACGTGAATTTATCTAGTTCTTTTTTGAACCCTGTTATATCTTGGCCTTCACAACCTCCTCTGGCAAGGAGTTCCACAGGTTGACTGTGCGTTGTGTGGAAAAAATAGTTCTTTTTGTTTGTTTTAAACCTGTTGACTATTAATTTCATTCGGTGACCCCTAGTTCTTGTGTAATGAGGAGGAGTAAATATTACTTCCTTATTTACTTTCTCCACACCAGTCATGATTTTATAGACCTCTATCATATCCCCTCTTAGTCATCTTTTTTCCAATCTGAAAAGTCCCAGCCTTATTAATCTCTCCTCGTATGGCAGCCGTTCCATGACCTTAATAATTTTTGTTGCCCTTTTCTGAACCTTTTCCAATTCCAATATATATTTTTTGAGATGTGGTGACCATATCTGCATGCAGTATTGAAGATTTGGGCATATCATGAATTTATATAGAGTCAATATTATATTTTCTGTCTTCTTATCTATCCCTTTCTTAATGATTCCCAACATTGTTCGCTTTTTTGACTGCCGCTGCACATTGAGTGGATGTTTTCACAGAATATCCACAGTGACTCCAAGATCTTTCTTGAGTGGTAACAGCTAATTTAGACCCCATCATTTTTATATGTATAGTTGGGATTATGTTTTCCAATGTGCATTACTTTGCATTTATCAACATTGAATTTCATCTGCCATTTTGTTGCCCAGTCACCCAGTTTTGAGAGATCCTTTCTGTAACTCTTCGCAGTCTGCCTGGGACTTAACTATCTTGAGTAGTTTTGTATCATCTGCAAGTTTTGCCACCTCACTGTTTACCCCTTTTTCCAGATCATTTATGAATATGTTGAATAGGACTGGTCCCAGTACAGACCCCTGGGGGACACCACTATTTATCTCTCTCCATTCGGAAAACTAACCATTGATTCCTACCCTTTGTTTGCTATTTTTTAGCCAGTTACTAATCCATAAGAGGACCTTCCCTCTTATCCCATGACTGCTTACTTTAAGACCCTTTGGTGAGGTACCTTGTCAAAGGCTTTCTGAAAATCTAAATATACTTTATCCACTGGATCTCCCTTGTCCACAAGCTTGTTGACCCCCTCAAAGAATTCTAGTAGATTGGTGAGACATGATTTCCCTTTACAAAAAACATGTTGACTCTTCCCCAACAAATTATGTTCATCTATGTGTCTGACAATTTTGTTCTGTACTATAGTTTCAAACAGTTTGCCCGGTACTGAAGTCAGGCTTACCGGCCTGTAATTGCTGGGGTCACCTCTGGAGCCCTTTTTAAAAATTGGTGTCACAGTAGCTATCCTCCAGTCATTAGAGGGGCCTAGACAAATTAGAAGATTGGGCCAAAAAAAACCCTGATGAGATTCAACAAGGACAAGTGCAGGATCCTGCACTTAGGACGGAAGAATCCCATGCACTGCTACAGACTAGGGACCGAATGGCTAGGTAGCAGTTCTGCAGAAAAGGACCTAGGGGGTCACAGTGGACGAGAAGCTGGATATGAGTCAACAGTGTGCTCTTGTTGTCCCATTCTTTGTAAAACAGATTGGCTTTTGAAATCCCTCTTGTGCTAAAAGGGAGCTGGTGCCCTAAGTTGGTGAGCTGATGAAAGTGGTGGATGATTTACAGGTTAAGGCTATTTCTACACTACAGCTTATGTCAGCATAGCTTGTCGCTCATTGGTGTGCATAAACCATCCCCCTGAGCGACATAAGTTACACTGACATAAGTACCTGTGTGGACAGCACTGTGTCGGCAGGAGAGCTTCTCCTGCCAACATAGCTACTGCTGCTCACGGGGGCTGGAGTAGTTAAGCCGACAGGAGAGCTCTCTTTCTGACCAGCCTCCTCTTTGAGGGTGGTGCTTCCTTTGTAGGGTTTCCTTTTTTCCATCATCCACTGGGCATTGGTTCAAGCACCTCTTTCCTTATCTTTGCATTGTGGTATTTTGTATTTTCTACCAAAGAATTCTATTTATTCCTTTCATGTCCTTGTTGAACAGATATTTGAACCGGCAGTCAGTGTTACTATGGTTTCATCCTTAGGGAATTCCATTCTTCAATTTGATGAGTATTTTTTGTTGCCTTGTAGGGAGTTCTGTGGACCTATGTAGATTGAGTCAATCTTACTGACCATGTGTAGGGCCCTGCCGAATTCACAGCCATGAAAAATGCGTCACGGACCATGAAATCTGGTCGTCCTCCCCCTGTGAAATCTGGTCTTTTGTGTGCTTTTATCCTATACTATACAGATTTCACAGGGGAGGCCAGCGTTTCTCAAATTGGGGGTCCTGACCCAAAAGGGATTGCAGGGCAGGTCACAAAGTTATTTTAGGGACGTAGCAGTATTGCCACCCTTACTTCTGCGCTGACTTCAGAGCTGGGCGGCTGGAGCGTGGCAGCTGCTGATTGAGGGCCCAGCTCTGCAGGCAGCAGCACAGAATTAAGGGTGGCAATGCCATGCCCTGCCATCCTTTCATCTGCGCCGCTGCTGGTGGCGGTTCAGCTCTGAAGGCAGCGCCGCCGCCAGCAGCAGTGCAGAAGGAAGGATGGCAGTACTGCAACCCCCTCTACAATAACCTTGGGAACACCCCACCACTCCTTTTTGGGTCAGGACCCCTACAATGAAAACACCATGACATTTCAGATTTTTGAAATCCCGTGACTGTGAAATTGACCAAAATGGACTGTGAATTTGGTAGGGCCCTAACCACGAGTACGTTACCCTTCCAAAGCAGATGTCACCTGTTGACAAAAGATCACTAAATGGGTTCAGAAGACTGAATTTGGGGGTCAATAGAGCTCTCAATATTACAGATGTGGTGCAACTCTTAAAGCCTGGAGCCACAAATAGAACTGAACCTTGAGAGGTAGAATCAATTTTGTGTATCTCTTAAACATTAATATGTATGTGACATGCTGCTAAGTGTGTGTTTGTACATTGCCCTCTTGTGGCTGGTGTATAGAGGGTATGAGCCAACTGCTTCTACCACCTAAAGGAGTTATTCCTTTAGTTCACATGATAGTCTCACGCTTTTAGTGCTGGAGGTCCCAGTCTTGACTGACTACTCACAGTGGGTATTTATATAACACGTTGAATTCTAAGTAACAATTTGTTGTCACCAATGAGCATGTGTGGCCTTGTGAGCAAACAGAGCTCCTTGCATTACCATGTATAAGACATTCTATCCTAATGCATGTGGGATGTCACGACGCCTGAGGTTTACCCTTAAGTTTTTGTTTGGTATGAGTCAGCCCTCCTTGAAGAGGAGTGAGAGCTCTTGGAAACAGAAACCCATGGATCCTTTGTCACTACAGAGGGTCAGTGTACACTTGGGCACGAAGAATAAAAAATGTTCACATGACACTCATTGGAGCGATATCACACAGTTTTAATAGCAGTGTAAGCATTGAGCTTTCAAATACAGAGCCCAAGGCTGCAACTGCCTGACAGTGAATCACTACATGACACGTGTTCTTGTTGTTAGATATAGCTAAGGTATTCATCGGTAGCTGAGCATCTACACAACACAGTAGCTAAGTTTATCCAGTGTGTAGTCTTTAGTTTCAACACTGTAAACACAGCTTGCAAGGCATAGCTTGCTTGCTAATAATAATACTTTGCACTTCTACGGTGTCTTCCATAAGAGGATTCAGAGTGCTTTGTAAATATTAGTCAATTAAGCCTGCCATCACTCCTGGAAGGTAAAGTAGGTTCTCAGCAGTGGAATTTACTCCTGGAAATCACCTGGGTCCATTTATTTTTGCAGTCTCATCCGGGCCCATTTGTTGCGCCTTTTATTTTTTGTTTTTCCCCTTTCTCCCTTTCTGTGTGTGTTGCCCCTTCATTGTTTGTGCTAACTGAGAAATCGGGCAAGTCTATATTTCAAACTTGCATCAGTACAGCTGCACCACTGTAGCACTTCTAGTGAAGATGCTCTAAGCCGACGGGAGAGCGTTCTCCCATTGGCTTAATAACTCCACCTCTGCAAGACGGAGTAGCTGTGTCGGTGAGAGAAGCTCTCCCGCCAACATAGCACTGTCTACACTAGGGATTAGGTCGGTATAACTACGTAGTTATACAAAGTAAGTGTGTAGTGTAGACCTGGCCTATTCCCTTTTGTGTGGTGGGCTGGTTTGCCAGTTGCCTGTTAGGTTTGCTCTTGTTCCAGCTCAGAACCTCGGTTTTCCTTTTTGGTGCTTCCTTCCCTTCTTCCAGCATTGCATATATACAGGATGTGGTCCAGATATACACCTAACCCAAGTTTGCCTTTATTATTAACAGCAACAAAACATAACCTTCAGCCAAAGCATTCTCCTGAGTGTGACTGGTCCTAGGGTTTCTGGCACTCCTGGTGATATTTATCCAATTTTCAAAGAGACAGAACGCGCGCCGCAGTCTAAAACCTGATTGTTTGGACACCGTGTACTTAAAGGAGCAGTGAGGCATCTATAGAACAGTTCAAGGTGCACCACATCTAGAGACAGGGATCATGGTGAGACTAAAGGATTCATTCTGGGAGGGTTAAGGCACTGGGCTGGGACTCGGGAGAGCTGGGTTTATTTCCCAGCCTTCCCACACACTTCCTGTGTGACTTTGGGCAAGTCATTTAGTCTCTCTCTGACTCAGTTCCCATATGTAAAATGGGGATTATACTTCCTGTCTCCCGTCCTTAGTTAGCTTAGATTGTAAGATCTTTGAGGCAGAATCTGTCTCTTACGACATGTTAGTACACACTCTAGCGCAATGGGGCCATGGTCTCAATTGAGGCCTCCCAGTGCTACTTTAATACAAAGAAGACAAAAAAAGTTTTATAATTTTTCTTTAGAATTGTTTTTAGCTGTCAAAATTTGCCCCTTTTATAATGTTAGTAGCTTTCATATCTATAGCTTTTTTTTGATCATAGGATTAATCAAGACTGTGAACGTTCCCTCCCTTACATCTCTGCACTGGCAGGTTTT
The DNA here is from genome assembly GCF_013100865.1 of Trachemys scripta elegans. Classification (NCBI taxonomy): domain Eukaryota; kingdom Metazoa; phylum Chordata; order Testudines; family Emydidae; genus Trachemys; species Trachemys scripta. The sequence continues at coordinate 197,264,943 of NC_048300.1, forward strand.
ACTAGCCTGCCACCCAGAGAGATCCTGTAGTAATTATCAGATTTCTGAATGACTCTACCTACGCAATAGAAAATAAAAGCAAACACTCTCACTTCAGACTAGCAATTTGCTTTGGAGGATATGGGGGTTGGGGTTAGGCCAGTTGCAGTGACGTTGGTGTTTCTGCTGCGTTGGATGGTGAGGCACTTGATTAAATTTGTATTCAATTGCCTGATAGCGTTGGTTCTTGCTGTTGAATGTAGCCCATTGAAGTTTGATGGGCTCCTGAGTATAGGAAGCGCTATGCCTAACAGTAAGTGTTTGCAGGTCTGGCCTTAAGTAGACAAAACTGATGAAGCATATGAGCCTCAGATGAATGTCCAGGTTCAAGCAGGTGTAGATATTCATTCTCTCTAGTATTCCTGCTCAAGATTCCCTCTTTGGTGAAGATTTGGTGGAAGAAGTCTTTGATAACCACAAAGCCAGTCTTCTGCTCTTTAAGGCGCAGGTCTTTGACCTGGGAGATCTGGATTAAAAGTTGCTAGTTTTGCTGCACACTCCCTTTGTGACCTGATCCAAAGCACACTGAAATCAATGAAGATTGGGGCCTTCAATCTCTCTGTCCCTCAGTTCCCCATATGTAATTTGTGATGATACTTTCCTTGCCCATTTTCTCTATTTAGATTGTAAGGTCTTTGGGGCAAGGACTGTTTTTATATGTATGTACAGCAGCTGGCACAATGGAGCCCTGATCTCAGCTGGGTGCACTAGGTGCTGCAGCAAGACTACTAATAAAGTAACAGTTTTAATGAAGAGAAGTTGATTATATGGCATAATGGTAGAGCACTGAGTAGAGGACCCTGGGTAGTGCAGAGACAATAGAGGAGTGACATTAGGAGGAAGTGGATAGTGATACACTTTGGCCCATTGAATGCAGATGCATACAGCTTTGCAGTTCAGTGTCTTCTCAATCCATCTTTCTCTCCAAGAAGTCCATGCAAAATTAGCCTGTGCACATGTTCCAGGTTTTTCAGTATAAGCTCTGTAATGGAAGAGGTACAATACACTCTAATACTTCATTGGCAAAAATAGCTAGGATTCCTAGAGGAAGAGATTGCTAGCTTGATTCTTTTTCAGCTGTTTTTCTGCTCTGGAAGATGATTCTGCTGCCAAAACTCCCAGATCTTTCTCATTCAAACTGTTCTTTCTAGGGATTGTACGATGTACCAGAGCCAAAGGTTCCATCTGTTAGTATCGTCCTAATACTCAGTCACAAGACAGTGTCTGACATCTGCAATCTAGGTGTTAGGCTGCAGCAGGTGACCAAAACAGAGAGACAGGGAATGAAGTAACAATAAAACAGGACGTAGCATGAAATCAGAAGTCTTTACTAGCCATTCGCTGAACCAGTGGCATACGGATGCATTGATTCCTTCAAGGTTCATCGCACTAAACAGATGTGATATTTGTTTTCTTTGGCAGCTGAAGTTGTGGATGTTTGTCCTGGAGTGTAGGCTCCATTTTTTTTTATGTGAGGTCAGAAAAAGAAATTTAATAATATACCATTCCTGGCTCAGGGGAGTAGCTTGCTTAGTGACTCACCTATCACTTTTGCCCATCGCCTCTTGTGCTTCAATGTAGAGCTCCAGTGTTTATTTTGTAACCTGCAGAGGTTAAAAAAAAACCAAACACACACACAATAAAAATGCTCATTAAGACTTGAGTACTTAGATTAGCAACTAATGATGTACTCGTGAGTGGGACAATATAGATGTGTCCTTGTGGCATCCTAAGTGTGCTCTTAATTATCTCTAATTGAGACTCTGTCTGCTCTGCGTGTGCACAGATGGGTTATATTTTAATAATAATAAATAACTGTATTGTAAGGGACTTTACTAACATCAAACATTTTCTTAAAAGCAGCTTACTAATTGTTTCTGTCTCCCAGTCATTAGTGTGATACACATTAAATACATTTTTATGCTGGTTTCTGGGTGAAATTCCCCCCCTGTGATGGGGTGTCTGCCCCCACACTAACCCATAAAGGGTTAATAGAACCCTAGGGAGGCTGTGCAACAGGCAGTCGATTGGAGAGGCCCACGAGGAGCACCAATCAGGGCCGGGCAGGCCCACATAAAAGGGGCAGAGCAGGTCAGGCACTCCCTGAGCTCGGGGAGGGAGGACGACTGGCTGCCTTGCAGGCAGAGGGCAGCTAGCACCTTGGACAGAGCAGTATGGGGCAGGAGCAGGGGCGCTAGACTGAGCTCTCGGCTGACTGCTGACAGGCTGGGGCCCTGAGACAAGGGCAAAGAAGGTGCTGGGGCTACGGGGAAGTGGCCCGGGGAAATAGACTGCTGAGTTGTAGGGGACATAGCACACGGCTGCGATCTACAGAGTCCCTGGGCCGGGACCCAGAGTAGCAGGCAGGCCTGTGTCCCTCACCCCAACTTGCCACTGAAGAAGTGGCTGGACAGTAGACTGTGTTCCTCCCAGAAGGTGGGAGGACAGTGTGTGACAGTGTGTCCTGAAGAGGATGCTGTATCCTTTGGGACAACACACACCTTGGAGCAGAAGTGATGGCAGCGAGACATCACCAGATGAGGGCGCACGGGCGGACTAAGCTAGTTCCCAGTACAGCCAGCAGGAGGCACCGCAGTTGTGAGTTGAACGCCATCACACCCCACTACCAGGGGAAATCATTCTATCAGAAATATAAAGAGACAGGCCTGTGAGTCCATAGAGACCTATATTCTGTGCCTGGCTTTGCCACTAATTCATTGTAGGATCTTGGGCACGTCACTTTGGTGCACTGTGCCTCAGTTTCCACATTTGCAGATAGTGATACCTTTGTGAAGCTCGAGATATGTGGATAAAAATGCAGCATAAGCACCAGCTACTGTAATTACTTATTTTCCCCCCCACTTTTTATTATTTTGACAGTCAGTGAAGAAATTGTGCGCGTGCAAAGTTACAGAATTATCACGATGCCATTGATGGATTAAGAGTTTCTCAGCGTCTCTGTGCAAACATGAAACTGAGCTTGGTCCTTTGCATCCCAGTCTGGCAGGGCCTTTTGTCACTTTTAACACACTCGCTGGCGTTCACATGATTTGAAGAATTAGCTCCCGTGGGTACAGGAATGGATTAGTGTGATTCAGGACTGAGAGGCAGTGTTCTCTAGTGTAGAGTTTCTCAACCTTTTTTGATACCAGGGACTGGCTTGCTGCCTTCCTAAACTCTGTTAGGGAGATCTCTGGGACTGGCACCAGTCCACGGACCAGTGGTTGAGAAACACTGCTCTAGTGGATAGGGCACTGGACTGGAAATCAGAAGATGTGTGTGGGGTCTGTTCCCAGATCTGCTACTGCTTGCTGTGTGACCTTGGGCGCATTGCGTCAGCACTCTGCACCTCTGTTTGCCTCTCTTTTCTGTTTGGAACACAAACTCTTTGGAAGAAAAACTCCCTTGATATGTGTGTGTCTGTCTGTGTGTGTATGCGCTAGCAATGTGCATATGTACGTACATACAGTGTCTGGAACAATATGGCCCTCACCCTGCTCCCGTACCCCAACCCCCTACCCCAGCCCGGTGAAAGTGAATGAGGGTGGAGGAGAGTGAGCAACAGAGGGAGGGGGGATGGAGCGAGCAGGGCTGAGACTCTGAGAATGGGTGGGGCCTCGGGGAAGGGACGGGCAGGGGTGTTCGGTTTTGTGTGATTAGAAAGTTGGCAACCCTAGTTATAATACAAATATATAATAAATATGTGGGGGCAGGAGAATGGATTTGGACAATCTACTTCCTGGGGCGAGTGTTCATGCTCCTAAACCTCAGGTTTTGTCTGTACTTGAGATCAGCTGTAGCTGAACTGGTGGAGGAGACAAGGAGAGCTGCCATTTGTATCCGTTGAGTTGACTTTGATCTCAAGCCTAGTTGGTGCAAACTGTGACTCCCATACAGCTATATCGACTGCTGGCCACTGATTGCTGAATCCCAAGTAAGACAGGGCCTTAATGCATGAAGCTGAATTTTTGAGTGGAGTGCAGTGCAGTTATACTGAAAACTAGTCATTGTTTAATATTGCGAAGCCAAAATATAGATCTGTTTCTGAACAGCCATTTCCAGTGCAGACATGCTGTTGCTTCGTGAAATGGTGTTTTCATTAGGGTTTTTCCATTAATGTGTTGAGAGAGAGTGGGGGTTGGAGGGAGGGGGCAACCAAACACTCTGTGTATTGATGCAGTACTTAATATGTGTTCACACAGTGGCTGACATCAGCTCCAAAGGAACCCTAATAGGTAAACAAACCAAGCAGCTAAAAAGGCAACATTTTACCCAGTCTGCCATTATAGCTCTAGTGGTTAACCTTAGCGATGGCAAAGGAGCGATTGTTTTGCTGAGCAGGTTTGCATCAGAGAGAATTTGCATTAGATTTTTTTTAATTGAACTAATTAGCTTGTTTTTGCTTCCATCACTCTGTCCTTTATCTGCTTCTGTCTGCTCTTGTGAACAAGCAGAATATTGTCATTTTACAGAAATCATAGAATATCAGGGTTGGAAGGGGCCTCAGGAGGTCATCTAGTCCAACCCCCTGCTCAAAGCAGGACCAATCCCTAGACAGATTTTTACCCCAGTTCCCTAAATGACCCCCTCAAAGATTGAACTCTCAACCTTGGGTTTAGCAGGCAAATGCTCAAACCACTGAGCTATCCCTCCTCCCTGGTTTCTTGTAAATTTCAATACTTTGATCAGAGAGCAGAGCAGGACAACACAAGGCCTGTTTGCATCTCAGATGAACACAATCCCCTGGGATGGTGCATCATCCTATGGAGTATTCAGCATGCGAAGTGTTACAGGCCTTGTTCTGAGCCGTCAGGGTCAAAACGTTTTCAAACCAAGCCATTGGAGTTATTTTTAGGCTAAGTTAAATTTTTGGCCTGTCAGCCTTGGCAAGTGTTGCTGCAAAATAAACTGAATTTATAATAAAAAGAAACAACGAATGTATTACATCAAGGGTTTAACTCAAGCCAAGGATTTCAGCTAAGGCTGCAATTCTGTCCTTAATTCAGCCTAGTTGGGCATAAAGAAGATATTACCAAGGTCACAATCCTGTAACAGAGGATTCCAGTGGGAGGGATGCGATTACAGTCCGTGGCTCTGGCCTGGCATAACACTTACTCATTTGAGTAAAGTTACTCAAATGAGTAAGTGTTCATGGGATCAGGGCCTGTGTGAGCAGCAGTAGTAGTCAGAACTCTGTTTTGTGGCTTTGTGGATGTAAGCTAAACTTTTAACTTAACTTCAGTGTCACGTTTTTGATGTGAATTTTCTTGAAATGTGTACAGTATAAATAAGCAGCATGTTAAGTTAAAAAAAAGGAGGATGGAAAGATGCTGCTTGGTACATCTATTTTGTAAAGGAAATATTTAAAAACATTGAACAACAAATGTATATCTTAAAAAACCAACTCCCCCCCCCCCAAAAAAAACCACCTTGTAATTGGAGCACATGATACAGCAGTTTGTTTTCCAGTCCTTAGTTTTTAAAGGGTTTTTTTCTTATGATTACTGTTGCTTTTGGCATTGATTTTTATTTCAAACTTGACAAATAAGAGGAGTAAAATTAGATCTGTGGTCATCAGTTAGCTTGTTGGTTTCTGACCAGAGTTTCTCTGCTGTTGATTATTCTTGTTTCTCATAAATTAGGACATCTGACTCTGCTTTTCATTCTCGCTGGCACAAAGGAGGAATTATTGATTGGCTATGCTAATATTGCTGAAAAGATTTCAGGAACAGCTTTCATCTTGGTAATAGTGACGCAAACATTAGCAAAAATGACTGCTTGCTGTATAAAGATTGGTTTCTCATGGCACTTCTGTTTAAACACAGATGTATCATTTACTTCAGAATAGACGCATTAACCAATAAATAGCAAGCACAATGAATCATGAGATAGGTTTGAATTCAGGATCTTTAGCATCACAGCACACATCTCTACTACATGAGCTAAAGGAGAAACTCCATAAACAGTAGCAGTAGTAGGCCATTACCCTCTAAGGGACCAGCTACTGGAAAGGAGACAGAGACATGCGCTCTCGCTCTCTCGCTCTTCACTAGTATATTGCACAAGATTTGAAAGGAGCATGCATAAAAGGCATTTAAAGATGTAGGGTGAGGTTTTCAAAAGGACTCAGTGTTGGTCTAACTCTGCTCCCTTTGAAGTCAATGGAAGTTTTATCACTGCCTGCAGTGGGGGCAGGGCTTATGCCAGTGTTGAGTTCTTTTGAAAATCCCACCCTTAGAGCCCAACTTTATGAAGCCAGTGGGAGTCGAGAGTGATTGTCATCTTGCAGGATCTGACCCTTTGAGAGTATCTGGCTGGTTTGTCAAGCCATACAAAGCTGAGTAAGTGTGTCCCAGAATCATAGAAATGTTCGAGGACTCTTCCAGCTCTAAGGTCATTTAGTCCAGCGCCCCACACCGAGACAAGACCATGTAAACCTAGACCGTCCCTGTCAGGCGTTTGTCTAACCTGTTCTTAGAAACCTACAGTGACGGGGATTCCACAGCCCCCCATGGAAGCCTGTTCCAGTAGTTAACTATCTTTATAGCTAGAAAGCTTTTCCTAATATCTAACCTAAATCTCCCTTGCTGCAAACTGAGCCACTTACTTCTTGTCCTACTTTCATTGGACATGCAGAATAATTGATCACCGTCCTCTTTATAACAGCCCTTAACCATATTGGAAGACTGTTATCAGGTCTCTCTTCCCCCACCCTCTCCTTCTTTTCTCAAGACTAAATCTACCCAGTTTTTAAAACTTTCTTCATAGGTTTTCTAAACCTTTGATAATTTTTGCTGCAGTCCCTTGGACTCTCTCCAATTTATCTACATCTTTGTTAAAGGGTGGTGCCCAGCACTGGACACTGTTCTCCAGCTGAGGCCTCACCAGTGCCATGTAGATCAGGACAGTTACCTTCCATGTCTTATGTCTGACACTCCTGTTAATACACCCCAGAATAATAATATCCTTTTTCTCAAATGCATCACATTGTGTCTCTAATATCCTGGGAGCAACACAGCTACAATAACACTGCATCACATTGTTGACTCGTATTCAATTTGTGATCCACTGTACCTGTATACCCAAATCCTTATCAGCAGTACTACTGCATAGCCAGTTATTTCCCATTTTATAGTTGTGCATTTGATTTTTCCTTCCCAAGTGTAGTGCTTTTCACTTGTCTTTACTGAATTTCATCTAGTTGATTTCAGATGAATACTTCTTTTTGGCAAGGTTGTTTTGAATTTTAATCCTGTTATCCAAAGTTCTAGCAAACCCCTTCCAGCTTGGTATCATCTGCAGATTTTATAAGCACACTTTCCATTCCGTTATCTAAGTCATTAAGGAAAATACCTTATCCTTTCTGCTTTTGTCCCTACTTGCTTGTGTTATTCTTTTATACTTCTCCTTAGCAATTTGTCCATTCTTTCCTCTTTTTGTAGGATTCCTTTTTTTATTGTCAAGTAATCAATATAGCTCCTGAATCAGAAGCTCTTTAGCCTCTTACTAGTCTTCCTATCTTTTCTTTGCGTTGGGATAGTTTGCTGTTGCTCCTTTAACATCTCTTTGAGAGACTGCCAGCTTTCCTGAACTTTTTTCCATTAGATTTTCTTCTCATGGGACTTTAGGTAGCAGCTCTCTTAGTTTGTTAAAGTCTGCATTTTTGAAGTCCATTGTCCTTATTCTGCTGCTCTTACTCCTTCTTTTACGTAGAATCATGAAATCTGTTATTTCATGATCACTTTCACCCAAACTGCCTTCCACCTTCAAATTTGCAACCAATTCCTCTGTTAGTCAGGATCAAGTCTAAAATGGTTTTCCTGCTGCCTATTTCCTCCACCTTGTGAAACACAAGGTTATTCCCAATACATTCCAAAGAACTTATTGGAAATTTTGTATTTTGTTGTATTTCTTTTCTAACAGATGTCTGGGTAGTTAAAGTCCCCCACTACTGCCAGATCATTTGTTTTGGGAATTTCTGTGTGTCTCATTGAATGTAGAAAGCCATGAGGTAAGTATCTGGAAGGGGTTGTCTCTCAAATTGGTTTAAGTGTTTAATTTTTTTTTTTAAAATAACCCACTTTTAAAAATATAGCTTAATAACTTAAGAGAACGGGTGGTCTGGATTTTAGCAGTGCTAGAAAGAAAGCTAATTAACCACCCTTAAGATATGGCCTTTCCTACCCATACATACATCTAAAACTCTCATCCAGGCTCTCACCATCTTGTGTCTCGAATACTGCAACATCCTGTTCTCTGGCCTTGACAAATGCAATCTTACCCCGCTCATATATATTGAGATTGCTGTTGCAAAGATCATTCTCCTATCCCATCACTTTGCCATGTTACCCCCTCTTTTCCCTCCCCCCTTCTCTAATGAATCAAATATAAGCTGCTTGTCTTCACATCCAAGGTTCTACACAACCTATCACCTCTGATTCAGCAGTGAGATGTCGATCCCCATATCCGATCAGCCCATGATGCCAGCATCCTTTGCCCACTTGTTTAAAAATTTAACAAGTACCTTCATGCTTACTCCTATGCTGCCCCTCACCCTTGGGAGGAGCTTCCTGTAAACATCTATAAAGCTACTTCATTGTCCTTCAAATCCTTCTTTAAAAGTCTCTCCTTTGCTCTGTTGTCTACAAAAAACTTAACAGTTAGACTGCTGGTGTGCTGAGACCACTGTGTATCATGCTGACCAATGTTGCCTCATTGATTCCTTGTACTCCCCCCATCTCTCTGTATCCATCTGTTGATTCTTCTCTTCTGCTTAGATAGTAAACTCTTTGGGGCAGAGATCATTTTTTATTTTTCTGTTTCTCTAATACAGTGGAGTTCTAGTCCGTTACTGACGTGCCTAGATGCTGTGGTAGTACAAATAATATTAAAAATAAAATAAAAGGCAGCCTACATTATATGGAGAAATTGCAGGATAGTAATATCAGGTACTGTATTGAAATACCCCAAATCACCAGTTACTTTTGAAAATTCTTGTCAGTATATTTGGAATTTTGTCACTTCTTTGTTTAAATAAGTATGGTTGTATTTTAAAAACCCCTAATTGGAGAGTATCAGAGGGGTAGCTGTGTTAGTCTGGATCTGTAAAAAGCAACAGAGTCCTGTGGCACCTTATAGACTAACAGACGTATTGGAGCATAAGCTTCCGTGGGTGAATACTCACTTCGTCAGATGCATGTAGAGTGGTAGCAAATGGGATATTGTAACCCTCACTGCTTAGGAATTTGATTAAAGCTGTGGGGAAGGGATTTGCAAACACTTTCCTAATGCGGACCACATCTTAATAGAATGGGTGTCTAAAGTACACTTACCTCTTTTATGTCCTCTTGCATGGACCCCACCTCCTTCCGTCGACAATCCCATAACATCACTGCAATAGCAATTGTATTCATGGGACAATGATAATAGTTTTTTTGTTTTTTTTAAAAAGCTTCTTTTAATGGAGCTGGAAACAAAGAGCGACACTGGCCTGCCATGCGACCAGTCGCCTAGTGGCCTACCAACCACAATCTGGGAATCTCTACACTAATGGAAGGTCTTAAATCAACACTGATGCAAAATGGAAGAGGTACCAAACACAGAAATCCAACTGCAAAGGGAGATGATGAAATTTTTTTTTGTGAGGGGGAGATGTTACATCCAATAAGATGAGTTATTTCCAATTAATGTAAAGTCATATACAGAGAGAGGGGGAGAGAGAGAGAGAGAGAGTAGATAGCACAGACGCAAATGTGAGGGGGTGGGGCAGCTATCTAGAAATCAGAGGATGCTAAAGGAGTAACTGAAAATCATCTAACTGTGTCATACTGCCAAAAAAAAAAAAATCAGTTCTCCCCTGTATATAGAGTGCTCTCATAATAACAAGGCTGGTGATGCTCCCGTGCACAGAGCCCTATGAAGATCATATCTGGAGTAGTGGGTGCTGTGCTTAACCTTATTGTTTGAGGGTATTGGGGAAAAAACAGAGAAGGGCAATGGAAATGATTCAAGAACCAGATTTAAAAGCTGTGGGGGCAGGGGAAACTAAGGAAGCTCAATCCATATTGTATAGAAGAAAAGGGATATAGAGGGTGAGGGCTTGTGTGAGAGAAATACTTCCAAGGTGGTAATACACGTGGTCTCTTTTCTCCACTTGCGGTGCTTTCTACTTAAGCTTCCTTTACAAGTTGGTGGGACAAGGCGTAAACTGAAGGTGGTACCGTGTTCTGGTGGGAGATTAGGGATAAGGTGTTTAATGTTAAGAGTAATTGGCTGCTGGACTAGTTTACTATTCAGTGGTCACCGGAGTCCTGCTGTCTGGCATTCCTGTGTATGAATCATTCGTTACCGGGTTGTAAGCTGCTCCCCCTGTCAGGTTCCTGATTGGTGTTTCTCTTTTGTGTACAGGTGCAAAGTAGCTCAACATGAGTGGCCTTGGGGACTGTTCAACAGACCCTGCTAACCCTGATTCCCGGAAGAGGAAGGGGTCGCCGTGTGATACGTTGGCCCAGAGGTACGTGCGCTGTTCCAAATCCATTTCTCCCACGTGGCTACTTTGTCATTCTAACCACATCGTTCTGTCCCGTCTGCTTGAGCAGATGGAGCAGGTTTCATCTACTCATAAATGTTCACACTTCCCACCAGAACTCAGCTCTCCTTGTGTTAGTGATTGTGGTGGAAGAGGGAACATGATGGAAATATAACTTCCCATCTGCTCGTCTTGCTTTTAGGTGGCAACTGATGATAGAGGCTCATTATCAAAGTTGATTGATTGATTTATAAATTGAAAGCACTTGGTGGTGGCATGGGAAGATAGCGAGAGGGCTTTCTTGGTATGAGTTAGGGATGGCTGCATTACTTGTGAATGTCAAAGCCGTGTGAGAGTTCTTCAGGCCAGCCCAAGGCTAATGCCTCCCTACTGGGTGCCCCAGCAATGCCTATTTCTGTCAGGTTCCAAAGACCTTGGTGATGAGATTCTTTTACACCATGCTACATTCAGGAGACACGTTAGTCTAAATTATAGTCCTTTCCATGTAATTGTCCAAACAGCCCTAATGGCAGATTCCTTTCATAATTCAGCTTGCTCTAGAAATGTACTCTTTGTGTGTGGCTTTCCCCGTAATTTTTCCATTATGCTGCCAGTTGGTTAATGGTAAGCAAATCCTACATGTATGTCATCGTGATTTATGTAGTTGTGAGCATTGTAGCTAAAATGGTGGTACTGGTGTGAATCTGTCAAGTCTGGCTGTTTCCTTTTTGGTGTACCCTATGTTAGGAAAGAGTTTTTTGCATATTAGTGCCATGGTTAAGTGTGTGCCACTGCTACCTATGAAGCTGTTTTGCTCATGTGCAGTGACAATGCTCAGTGTTTGCTTTCTGTCAGTTTTGCACATGTATGGACATTTTGTATTTGACTGAAGTTGTGACAGTTTCTAGACTGTAAATATAAGAGGCAGTAAGTTAATCTAGTAAAGAGATTTAAGATGATTCTCAAAAAGAAGAACAGGAGTACTTGTGGCACCTTAGAGACTAACAAATTTATTAGAGCATAAGCTTTCGTGGTCTACAGGCCACTTCTTCGGATGCATATCTTTTTGCGGATACAGACTAACACGGCTGCTACTCTGAAATCTGTAAGATGATTCTGTTTATTAACTTCAGATATTTTCTACTCACCTTTTCAGTGACTGCCTCTCCCCTCCTCTAGCAGTGAATCTTCTACAGAATTTCCAGGTCTTCCAGCAGTGCCTAATTACAATGGTGACTTGGGTTCATAGCCTAACGACGCCATCAAGTTAAAAAAAATAAAAATAAAAAAATAAAATCAAACAAACAATACGGTTGGTAGCAACAGAGGGTCCTGTGGCACCTTTGAGACTAACAGAAGTACTGGGAGCATAAGCTTTCGTGGGTAAGAACCTCACTTCTTCAGATGCAAGTAATGGAAATCTCTAGAGGCAGGTATATATCAGTGTGGAGATAACGAGGTTAGTTCAATCAGGGAGGGTGAGGTGCTCTGCTAGCAGTTGAGGTGTGAACACCAAGGGAGGAGAAACTGTTTCTGTAGTTGGATAGCCATTCACAGTCTTTGTTTAATCCTGATCGGATGGTGTCAAATTTGCAGATGAACTGGAGCTCAGCAGTTTCTCTTTGGAGTCTGGTCCTGAAGTTTTTTTGCTGTAAGATGGCTACCTTTACATCTGCTATTGTGTGGCCAGGGAGGTTGAAGTGTTCTCCTACAGGTTTTTGTATATTGCCATTCCTGATATCTGACTTGTGTCCATTTATCCTCTTGCGTAGTGACTGTCGAGTTTGGCCAATGTACATAGCAGAGGGGCATTGCTGGCATATGATGGCATATATAACATTGGTGGACGTGCAGGTGAATGAGCCGGTGATGTTGTAGCTGATCTGGTTAGGTCCAGTGATGGTGTTGCTGGTGTAGATATGTGGGCAGAGTTGGCATCGAGGTTTGTTGCATGGGTTGGTTCCTGAGTTAGAGTTGTTATGGTGTGGTGCGTGGTTGCTGGTGAGAATATGCTTAAGGTTGGCAGGTTGTCTGTGGGCGAGGACTGGCCTGCCTCCCAAGGTCTGTGAAAGTGAGGGATCATTGTCCAGGATGGGTTGTAGATCACTGATGATGCGTTGGAGAGGTTTAAGCTGAGGACTGTAGGTGATGGCCAGTGGAGTTCTGTTGGTTTCTCTTCTGGGCCTGTCTTGTAGCAGGAGGCTTCTGGGTATACGTCTGGCTCTGTTGATTTGTTTCTTTATTTCCTTGTGTGGGTATCGTAGTTTTGAGAATGCTTGGTGAAGATCTTGTAGGTGTTGGTCTCTGTCTGAGGGGTTGGAGCAGATGCGATTGTACCTCAGTGCTTGGCTGTAGACGATGGATTGTGTGGTGTGACTGGGGTGGAAGCTGGAGGCATGAAGGTAGGCGTAGTGGTCGGTGGGTTTTCGGTATAGGGTGGTGTTAATGTGGCCATCGCTTATTTGTACGGTGGTGTCCAGGAAGTGGACCTCCCGTGTAGATTGGTCCAGGCTGAGGTTGATGGTGGGGTGGAAGCTGTTGAAAGCATGGTGGAATTCTTCCAGGGCCTCCTTCGCATGGGTCCAGATGATGAAGATGTCATCAATATAGCGTAGGTAGAGAAGGGGCATGAGTGGACGAGAGCTGAGGAAGCGTTGTTCCAGGTCAGCCATAAAAATGTTGGCATATTGTGGGGCCATGCGGGTGCTCATAGCGGTGCCACTGGTCTGGAGGTATATATTGTCACCAAATTTGAAATAATTGTGCGTGAGGATAAAGTCACAGAGCTCAGCAATAAGTTGTGCTGTGTCATCATCAGGGATACTGTTCCTGACAGCTTGTATTCCATCTGTATGTGGGATGTTTGTGTAGAGAGCCTCTACATCCATGGTGGCTAGGATGGTGTTTTCTGGGAGGTCACCAATGCATTGTAGTTTTCTCAGGAAATCTGTGGTGTCACGGAGATAGCTGGGAGTGCTGGTGGCGTAGGGTCTGAGTAGGGAGTCCACATATCCAGACAGTCTTTCAGTGAGAGTGCCAACGCCCGAGATGATGGGGCGTCCAGGATTTCCAGGTTTGTGGATCTTAGGTAGTAGATAGAATAACCCCGGTGGGGGCTCTAAGGGTATGTTGATTTGTTCCTGTGTTAGTGTAGGGAGTGTCCTGAGTAGATGGTGCAGTTTCTTAGTGTATTCCTCAGTGGGATCTGAGGAAAGCGGCCTGTAGAATTTGGTATTGGAGAGTTGTCTGGCAGCCTCCTTCTGGTAGTCAGACCTGTTCATGATGACAACAGCACCTCCTTTATCAGCCTCTTTGATGATAATGTCAGGGTGGTTTCTGAGGCTGTGGATGGCATTGCGTTCTGCACGACTTAGGTTATGAGGCAAGCGATGTTGTTTTTCCACAATTTCTGCCTGTGCACGTCGGCGGAAGCATTCTATGTATAGGTCCAGACTGTCATTTCGACCCTCAGGAGGAGTCCATGTGGAGTTCTTCTTCCTGTGTTGTTGGTGGGAGGGTATCTGTGTATCAGTGCGCTGTTCAGTGTTATCATGAAAGTATTCTTTGAGTCGGAGGCGGCGAAATACGGTTGGTGTAAACTGCAGTAATTCTATAAGAAACACTTTTTTGGTAGCAATTATTTCCATCCCTAGCAAAGACTTTATGGTACTGTGAGACATTTGCCATTTCTGCCATTGTGTAGGAGAGCAGATCTTTGAATCAAAACTCTACCACCTGTACTAGGCCTGCATAAAACCCTGAGTCTGCCTTAGAGCCCAGTCCCATTAATTCTAGTGTTTCAAGCGGAGCCAGATCATTCCCTTGGAAATTAACACCCTTTGTCCCTGTAACGGGGTTGGAACTCACCATCACAGCGCCTCCTGCTGGTCATCCTCGGGAATTAGGTCTCCCAGCCTTGGAACGCCCTCTGCAGGCCGGTGATCCGCCTTGCCACTGGCCCCGTGTCCCTCCCAGGACCCCAGTGCCCTGTTATCTGGGGCGCTGCCCCCCTGGCAGTAACCCCTCAGCCTTAGGGTCTCCCCTCTGTGGGGAACCTCCACCCACTATCCCCACCTCACCTCAGTATAAGGCTACTGCCAGGCATCGTCTAGCCCCACACCCTGGGGCAGACTGCAGTATAAGTCTACTCATCACTGGCAAGGTTGGGTTTGGACCTGCTGCCTTGGCCTACCCCTGGGCTGCCCTCTGCAAACCCCAGTACCCCTTGGCCTTCTGCTAGGCCGCAGCGTGGGGCTTTCCAGGCTGGAGCTCCTCAGCCTGTCCCCAGCCCTACTCCACTCAGGTTACTCTGTCTCTAGCTCCCTGCAGCCAGGCCCTTCTCTCTCTGAATGCAGAGAGAGACTGCTCCTGGGCCTCTTGCTCACAGCCTTCTATAGGGACCAGCTGGGCCTGATTGGGGCATAGCCCAGCTGTGGCTACTTCCCCAATCAGCCCAGCTTTTCCCTGGCTGTTTTAAGCCCTTCAGGGCAGGAGCGGGGTAATCACCCCGCTACAGTCCCTCAAGCACAGTCCATGTCTAGTGTCTGTGTGGAGCGAAGAAGGCCTGTATGCCTGTCCTTGAAGGCTCCATTGCCTAAATAAATAAGAATGTGCATGGTTCTGTTTCATATATTTATTATAACTCCTTTCTTTATTAAGAAACCTGGCTCACAGCCCAATAGTAAAGCCCTTAAACCGGCCATGCATTTTCTTTTCTAACTAAAAAAACCGAGGAGTCCTTGTGGCACCTTTTGCTGATACAGACTAACACGGCTACCACGGAAACCTGTCTTTTCTAACTAGCTTTCTCATTCTCCACTCCGTAGTGATCACTCCCTCAGAAACCTTACTATACAGATACAGAAAATCCTTAAGAATATTCAGAGTAAGAGCAGGCTAGGACAGTAGAATGGATTTTACAGCTCCTTTCACACATAAGTAGGGGTCTACCAAATTCGTGACTGTGAAAATCGCGTCATGGACTGTGAAAAATGGTCTCACCCTTGAAATATGGTCTCCGGCTGCCCAGCTGTGAAGGCAGAGCAGAGAGCGATGGCTGTTATCTGGGCACCTAGCTCTGAAGGCAGTGTTTCTGCAGCACAGAAGTAAGGGTGGCAATACCATGGCACTCTTACTTCTCTGCAGCTGCTGACGGCAGCACTGCCTCTCTCTGGCCGCCCCGCTCTGAAGGCAGAGTAGAGAGCAGTGGCTGCTGGCTGGGCGCCCAGGTCTGCAGGCAGTACTATGGCCAACAGCTGTAGAGAAATAACGGACGTATGGTATTGCCAACCTTCTGAGCTGCTGCTGGCGGTGGTGCTGCCTTGAGAGCTGGGCACCTAGGCAGCAGCTGCCGCTCTCCCACCTCCAGGCAACGCTGCCACCAGCAACAGCGCAGAAGTAAGGGTGGCAATACTACAACTCCCTAATAGGCTTGCGACCCCCTTTTGGGTCCGGGCCCCTAGTTTGAGAAACGCTGCAAAGAAATCACACATTTTTCATGGGTCAGTCATGGCATAAATAGGAAATTTCACAGATGTGTAACACATCTGCAAAATTTGCTATTTATGCCATGACCAACCCGCAAAAATTGTGTGATTTCTCTGCATTTTAAGTAGACCCCTACACATAAGGTATCGAAAAGCACTTTGCAAAGTGCTTACTGGGATACCTGTAGGCAAACGTGGCAGCTATTAGGAGCTTTCTCACCAATTTAGACACTGGAATGTGTTTCCCCGGGAGAGGGAATGTTGGCCAGTGCCCCGGCATTATATCCTCCTCTCTTCAGAAAGTGCTAATGAGATGTTTTAACTTCCACTGGTGACTGGCAGAGACAACTTCCTGCTCCACATCTTGTTCAAAGGCTGGAGTATAGCATGCTATGGAGCTACTTGAATTTCAGAATTCCTGTGTAAAAGCCTGGACGGTTTCACCGTTACTGTGATGATACTCCAGAGTCATAAAGAACAGCCCACTGCTATAATATTCTCCTGATGCTTTTATGTAGGGAAAATTGGCCTATTCTCCCTCCCACAACTTGAAAGTTGCCACAGCAACAGTGACATTAAGTTTTTTTTTCACCAAATGAGTTCACCCACAACAAGTAGCTTTTCTGCTTTTTCCCTTTTGATTTGCAAAGAGGGGAGGAAATTAATTTGACCTTAACTGAAATACCTATTCGACTCTATTGAGACGTTTACCTGCCCTTTAATAAGCAAAGAGGACCCACCTGTGTGTGAGTCTGAATGTTTTGCAAAATGACTCACTGCAGTGAACTTGGTTGCTGCTCAGTATTCATCTGCATGGCTCAATGTGGTATGTGGGGTGTTTCTGTGACTTGCTTATAAAGTGATCCACTAGATTTGCTTTAGTTGTTTTTGCAAACATTGCAGTTTTTCTTTCTTTTTCTTTTTGTTTTTCTTTAATTCAAACTGTTACCTTTTAATTTATGAAATCTCAGACCTTTGGCATTGTGCCTCATATTTCTCTTTGGTAACTTAACAAAAAAATGTATTGGCCTCTCTACAGCATGCTCTGTTGAGTAGTTACTGTATGTTAATAGATTTCAGGGTGGTAGCCTTGTTAGTCTGTATCAGCAAAAAGAACGAGGAGTACTTGTGGCACCTTAGAGACTAACAAATTTATTTGGGCATAAGCTTTCGTGAGCTAAAACCCCCTTGATGAAGCCTATGAAAGCTTATGCCCAAATAAATTTCTTAGTCTCTAAGGTGCCACAAGTACTCCTGTTCTTTTTGTATGTTAATAGAACATCTCCTTTGAAATGCATATGGGAGTTGGGGTGGGGAGATCACACTTTTCAGATAGATGTTCTCTTTCACGTACCTCTAGGTCCCTGCCAAGTGCATTAGATCCCTGGAGCTAATGTAATTGGGCACAAGTTTAGTCCTTCCCTTGATGTAAGTGGGTCACTTCCTAGAGCACAAGTTACTTCAGATTTCACTGATACCGGTTACAAAAAGAGGATAAGATGATAGCCTGGACAGAGCCAACAATTTTGCAGAAGGTGGAACTCAAACTTGCCACTAGCCTGTTCACATTAACATTTAACTATTTGCTTGGATATGATACAGCTACCACGTTGTGGTCAGCTGCCTGCGGGGAGAATGACTAACTGTACCCACTCCTGAATTAGCAGCCAATCATTATCTGATCCTGCAAAAGTTATTGGACAGTGCTGCCTGTCTCCCTGAAAAGGCCTAGCAGTCACTTGTTATCTGTCACTTAACAGGGAGCTTGACTTAATCTAAGCTACATAGATTTGGCAAGCCAGACCAGAAATTTTATTCCTTTTCTCCACGCTGTGGAGTTGCCCGTAGTCAGGTAGTTGATTTTTTTTTTCAAAATACAGATTCTTCTGGGAGACCAGCTGGCTGCTGATTTGCTGTATCAGCTGATCAGAAAGTTAACGCTCTGGCTTCTCAACCCTATGTGCAGTGTTTTGGGGAGGAGAAAGGACAACAAGGTGTAGAAAGGTGAACCTCAGTCTAATGGAGGCACCAGGGAAGAGCCAGAGTTCCAGAACGGTGAGGGGCATGATGGTCCATCTAGGAGTGTGTGCAATTGTTAGTTGTTTACAGAGCGTCCAAGCCAGAGTGAAGAAGAGCGTGCACACCTGTCAAGGCTAGCAGAAAAAAATTAATAATATTGTTTGAATTGAATACGAAAAAGGAACAAATCTGTAAACCCCGGAATATCTGTGCAGTGTGTGCATAGAGTTCCCTATAGGTGTGGGTGTGTACTTGGCTGGATATTTGGGAATGGAATAATCTCTAAGCAGTAGCTGCAGACCTATCAGGGTGCTGCTAGCTGTACGCTGGTCGTAAACATTTTGTATGTGTCCACTTTTAACAGTGACTACCACATACAGAAGATGAAACTGATCACTTTTTGCAGCCTTTAGCTTGTTCCTCTGTACAACCTCCCGCACTTGCCAGACAGAACTTGACTGCATGCTCAGATAATTTTCAGTCCCCAACATATTCCTTTTAATTTTCCCTGTCTCTTTCCATCTGATGAATAGACCTTGTAGCATTTGTCTTATGATCTGGAAACTGTTCTAGTTCAGTTTCAAAATTGTGGCCTGTTTGTGACCTACCATTCGTGTCACACCAGCTTGTTAATTACTGAGAATAATCCATTTTTAGACAGTATTTTCTGAAATCATTTATTATTCTGTGTCCTCCTAAAGGTTGCAAGGAAGGTGATTTGACTGTTTTTATAAGGACTTTTATTTAGCAAATAGTGTGTATATGTACATTTTTACTTACTAGTCCATTATACTGCTAACAGTATAAGGCCTATGATACACATTTGAGCAGTTCTGATTCCACCCAGTAGAGGTTAGTGATAGAGAGGGGGGCATGTGTGTGTCACAGCACAGTTCATTACACACTTTTCCTGCTCACAGTGTCTCTGGCACAGAAATATGTTATAGTCTCTAGAGGGACTCTCATGAGAGCCAAGTAACAGCTCAGCTGTTTGCAGTTTGTCCACACCTCTGAATTTTGCCATAGGGAAAGAGTTCATGGAGAAGTATTTGGCCCTCTCCTTTGGCTCTGACCTCAAGGAGCAGAGCTGCTGTTGGCATTTGTTGGGATGATACCAATAGCAATACTGCTTTTCATCCCAGTCCTGCCACTGTTGATTCACATTTTATTTTTAGTTGACTTCGCTGGGCTTTGTTGATCCTTTGTGTGTGAAGTTAGGACTGCTTTGCACCAGCTTGAATGCTGGCTTTGGCAAACCAAGTGGCTTTGCAGGTTTATAGTTCACTTTCTGAAATAAGCAAGGAGTCCTGAATGTTGGTTTTTATAAAGAGATCTTCTTCGAGGAATGTATGATTTGAGTCTGCATTGTGCTTGTCTTCCTGGGCTTTCATTCTGTGACTCATTCTGCATAAAAATAGACAAGGGCCTGAGCCAAATCATCCTCTCGTTTTGTAGACATTCAGATTGCAGCTTAGTCCTGTCTCTAAGCAGAAAAGTTTCTGGGTGCGTATTAGAGACACTCATGCCTGTTTGGGGGAAGCAGTGGGAACGTCATTAACCTGGAGTTTTGTTTTGTCACAGCAATGAAAAGCGACGCCGGGAGCAGGAGAATAAATACTTAGAGGAGCTGGCGGAGCTGCTCTCGGCAAACATTGGTGACATCGACACCCTGAGTGTCAAGCCAGACAAATGCAAGATTCTAAAGAAGACAGTCGACCAAATCCAGCAGATGAAGAGGTTGGAACAAGGTAAGGCTTGAATTGAACTCTGTGGCTGTGAGCCTGATAGAAAGACCATGCTAAGGTTCCATCTGCAGCACTGATTAAGTTACAAACAATAACCATGACAGACACAATTCTCGTTTTTCTTCTCCCACTTCTTGTAAGGCATTTCCATGAAAGAAAGTATCATTTGTTTCTGCAGATGGTTACTTGAAGTCATAATATTCTGTTTGTGATGATGTCCTCGTTTCCAGAGTGATCTGTTAAGCGCTATAAGGCTGCACACGTTAATGCTGAGCATTTATCTGGTTTATCCTGGAAGTGCTTTACCAGCACTGAGCCCAATTCTAATTCACAGAAGTCATCCTTCCTCCTATGAGCATTCCCATTAATTTGAACAGGACTGCTCTTAAAAGTGAAGTTTACAGGATCAATTGTGTTAACTAATTAATCTCTGATGTCACTGTGAGGTAGGTACATATGCATTAAACCCATTTTAAAGATGGGTAGGATGAGAGGCTGAGGAGGGCGTGGCTTTTGGAGCTGGGATTAGATTTTAGAAATTTTTCCTGCCTCCCAGTCTTGTGCTTGTATTCTAGACAAGACTTCTGTTCTATGTGACTTTAAGCAAGGAGAAAGTACCAGAAACAATGAACTCTTTAAAGACCAACTTTTGTGCCATTGTCCCTAGTCATTTAAAAAGAGGAAGGAGACATTCAGAATGCCCTCTGAATAGAACGCTTTTTCCAAGCTTTCCACATGGCATGAGGAGGCCTTTAAAGAAAAAAAGGGGATATCAGTTTGTCAATAAATGAAAGCTTTCCTTTGCATCCCAAGGAGTTCTGCAATGCTGAAGATCTGTGGATGTGGGGCAGTGGTTTAGTTGTTACAGCAATAGGACTGGGAGTCAGGCGATCTGGGTTTTCTGCCCAGCTTTGCCACATGCTCGCATTGTGTGACCTTGAGCGATTAATTTAACTTCATCTTACATGGTTCCCCATTTGCAAAATGAATCTAAACATTACCTATCCATCCATCACTGATGTGTCTGGGCACCATAAACAAAATTAAGAGAAGAATCATTTCTGTCTGAAAAAGACCCACCTCTCCCTCATTTAAAGCCGTTGTGTCGACAGGGATAATTCTCCCGTCCTTCACCTTTGTGCGGCTAAATTTATTGTTAGAAAAGCACTTTGGTATCCTCAGATGAAAGTCACTTGAAGTATTCCTTTCGGGGCTGAAGTTCGCCCCTGTGCAGATCAAGCCCAAACCATATGCGCCACATAAATCCAAAGGGCGTAGGAAACCGGGCATAAGTGCTGCATATAGAACCCACAAGTGAGTATGTGTTATAGGTCCACTTCTGTGCCAGTGTGCAGAGGATATGAGTTGTTACAGCCCCCACCTGTGCTCACTCTGTAGCAGCTCATGCTTTTAGCTCTGGAGGTGCCCGGTTGGGGCAGCCATCACATAGTCCTTGGGGTGAATTTCACCCATTAGTAACAGCGGTAAGACAGGCTTGCCCAAGCTTCAGCCAATTCCTTTTGCCAAAATTCATGCTGGACATTTTCAGAATTAAATATTGTTGCCTTGTAACAGATGTTGAAGATTTCATAAACACCGTACTTGGCCTGTGTCTCTGTGCGCGCTAACTTCAATCCTATTTAGTTCTTCAGTGAGTATACCATTTTAGGTTGTATGTGCTGGCGCCACTGGCATGGATCCTCCTCGCACACTTATTATTTTAGGAATGGAAATGCAGAACGCAGACTCCATAGAGTTAAAAAGGGGGAAAGGGGGGCAGTTGTGAAACATTCATCTCTGATTAAGTGTTTTGTGTGTTAGCCGTACTGTCGTTGCGAAGGAACAGGGAGCCTGTTTTCAGATTTCATTCAGGTTACAGCTGAAATCTGAAAAGAATTTCGTAGTGGGTAAATACTTAAGAGGTTCTTAGTTACTGGATTTCAGTATTCATTAGTTTTCTTGACATTGCACAGCAGGGCTGAACATTAACTAGGACAAGCGCTACTTAAAAATATTGTTCCTTGAACTTTGTTCTGTATTACCGGCTTATTTGGTACTGCATCACACTGCTGAAGAAATGAAATTTCACCTCTGCATTTTCTTAGCTAACAAACATTTCATTGCAGAGGCATTTAGCCTGAGAAGGTGATGGAGAGATGTTGAAATGTCAGTACATTTGTGCTGGGATCAAGAGAAGCTTTTTCAATACTTGCATTTGTACTGAATGTTACACATGTGGTGGTTGTTTTTTTATCTCCTTTCTGTTCTCCCCTTGTCTTTATTTCTATGTAGCCCCAGTCAAAGAATCGCTTAGTATCAGCTGATTGCTTAGGTTCTGGTTTTGCTTCGGAAGCATTGTGAATGGCAGAGCATCTACTGCAGAGCCAGAGGACTTACGTTATGATCTGTTTAGAGCAAGGGAAGCCAAAGCTCTGCCTGAGGAAAAGGGTCACATGCATCTTATGAGTGCATTTAATGTGGCCTATGACAGCACTCAAAGGCACAGTGAAAGCTTTCACAGGTACAGCCCTTGATGCCACAGCTGGGCACTAGCAGCCAAGAGCATGCTTATTGCCATAGGGATAGAGATGGGACTGAGACTTGAGGCTTATACAGAAATAGTGGAGCATTTTACATCAACATGGGGCAAGGACTACATTGGGTGGTCGAGTCAAGTCAGCAGCTTGATGTGTTGCAATGTGTTGGACAGATGAAGTCTAAGAACACCCATCTGTAATCATTGTGCAGCCTAATGGGTTAAGATGGGCTCGCGCGCGCACTCTCTTGAATGAAAAGCTGTGTATTTGTGGTATCAAGACATTTAAGTGGCACG
The DNA here is from genome assembly GCF_013100865.1 of Trachemys scripta elegans. Classification (NCBI taxonomy): domain Eukaryota; kingdom Metazoa; phylum Chordata; order Testudines; family Emydidae; genus Trachemys; species Trachemys scripta. Next base: position 197,287,593 of record NC_048300.1, read on the forward strand.
TACCCACTTGGCAGTGGTGTGATGTTAAGGAATTAATTAGTTTTACGACCCCTACATGTGTGAGAGAGAGCGTGAGAATGTGTGCTAGTTTGTTGTGCGCTCTTCATTCCTGTGCTGCGACTCCTAATGCACTGCAGCTGGTGTTCACTAACACAAGAATTACAAATCCACATCCCACATGCAGGTGTTCAAATGGGCACCTAGATATGTAAAGCTTGTCTTACGTTACAAACACCTATATATATATAGTGATTGCATGTAGGCAAGACAAGCTTTTAAAAAAACCACACATGCACCTAAAAGCTCATCTGAGCATCCAGTTGGTTGTCTGTTAGGGAGCCCACCTGTGGAATATAACTTGTTTGCCAGCAATGACCAGAGTATGGCAGGGTTCTTGGCACTGGGACACATACCTGTTGGCATCTTTGGTGGACAGCACAACACTAACACAGGGAAATATACAAACGATCATCCATTTTTATTGTTGCAATGCTTAATTTAAAAAAAAAGAAACAAAAACAGCAAACTAAAATAATCTGCCCAATGGGGAACATAATTAACAGGAAAAGGAGAAATGTTACATTGAACCTGCAAACAGAGCAGCAGAGGCGGAGAGAATTTAAATGAAGTAGTAGGGGACAAAATCCCTTTAAATTCTGTTAGAAAATTCCTAAATGAAAGCCTGTGTTGAGTGCAGAGCACTTATCAGAGTTCTCTGCAAATTGTGAAGTTACGGGAGCCAGCAGGTGTAAGCTCATAATGAATGGAAACAATCTACGATTCAGCCGCTTCTTGCCAAGTGTTCACTCACTAGTGGAAGTTTTCCCCCACTGTCAGCCTTTAAGAGTTTTTCTCCTGAAGATTTAGAGGTCACATCTCCTCTGCTCTTCCTCCCCAAAATCATCTTTGTCTCTCTCTCTCTCTCTCTGCAGGATCTTACTTCTTTTTGTCCCACAAAATGGTGGAGAAACCAAAAGGAGGCAGGAAATCTTGTAAATGCATCACATATATCAGCTAAGCCCTCCCTCCCCATCCCCCAGCACGCCTGGCGGCTGTTATTTAAAGTATGAAGCAAATGCTTTTAGAAAAGATTCCTAGGTTTGGACACTTTCCAATGTTAGTAATGTACAGTTGGCAGAACAAGCAGTTTGCGGCTGTGGCAACAACCTGAAATTCATCTGCCAAGACAGCAATAAAAGCAGCAGAGGAAGGGTCCAGAAAGTTAATTTTTCAGCACTCATCTGTCCCGCAAAAGTTTTTAGATTTTGAGTTAGTGCAATGTTGTGAATGCTGTTTTTCAGGCCTTCGATAGTGCTTGAGCAAAGTCCCTTAGACAGGGACGAGAACAAAAGCTCACTGCAGTCATTTGGGCCACACACAATATTGGAATGAAAGGGAAAAAATAATTGAATCCAGGTGTCTTGTTGAACATAATATTTTTAATAGGCTTGCTATTGTGAGCATGCCTGGAGCCAGCAGAGCTGAGATAGATTCAGAAGTTCGGAGTTTCCTAAGAATTTGGGAAACTTGTCCCATAATGAGTTTGGTGATGGGGAGATTTTTGTTGGATGAATGTGGGGCCACCTGATAGATGCTAGTCACATTGCTAAGGGCTTTGCAGGAAGGCTTCCAAATGTCATGGTGATGGACCCATGAAATAACCTGGATGGTACTGATGCACTTACCAAATGTAGATCAACCCATCCAAGGTCCTGTCTCCCCCATAGGTCCATTACACAGATCTGTGCCACTTCTCTTTAAATCAGCTTGCTAGAGAAGGTATTAATAATTAGTTGAGATAGTAATCCTTAAAAGCTGATCTAGAGAGGCAGGATGTACATCCAAGAAGGTCCTGCTTCTGAGATTTAATCAGTCTTTGTTTTGCAAATCAGTCGGGAGGGGAAAAAGAGATGACTTTATGGTGATAAGGCCCTGCTTGCTGTACAGTAGAAATGGTACATTTTAATAGTGCTTTGTCCATGTTACTTTAAAAAGACCAGTAAAGGCAGCGTGGTCTGTAGGAATGAGCACTGGGTAGAAAATCAAGAAGTGCTGAGTTCTAATCCAGGCTGTGTAGCTGACTCATTCTGTGGTCTTGGGCGAGTCACTTTACCTTTACGTGCCTCAGTTTCCTCATCTGAAAAATGGGTAGCATATTTACTCACCTACCCCAAACAAGTATTGTAAGGATTAATGTCTGTGCAGTATTTTGAACACAGAACGTGATAGGTAAATGCTATCTATTATTGTTTAGTTGCCTACATAGATTGTAAGCTCTTTGGGGAAGGGCCATCTTTGTGTTACATATTTGTACAGTGCTTAGAACAGTGGGGCCTTGGCCCATCACTGAGACTTCTAGGTTCTATTTGCAGAATACTGCTACTAATTATCAAGTGGTGGGGCCTCCATTATTCCCCTGGGACACTGTTCCAGAGGTTAATGGAGTCAGGAAATGTTTCCCAATTCACTCTGATTTTTCCCTTTTTTAATTTAATCTCTCCTCCACTCATTGCATTCTCTTCCCCTTCCTACCTTCAAACACACACTTTACAATTCTTCTGCCTCCTTGGTGTTTACAACCTTCAAATGTGTTCTCATATCCTCACTTACCCACACTACTGTATACAGATTCAGCTTATTTAATTTTCCGTCGCAAATCCAACCCCAATGATTTTATTGCTCTTTCTGAACTCCCTTCAATTTATCAATATCTTTCTGGCAGTGAGATGCCTAGGAGTGAACATATTGTTCCAGGTGAGGTCACCCCGGAGCCAAATACGAAGAGACTTACTCTTTGCTCTAAGACAGGATGCTGCTCCGCTCTGCTGGGATGTGTGTCTTGGTTTGAGGAAGGATATTTTTTTCCGAATTTTAAATACATAAATTCCTTGTGTGAAGGCACTAACCTTTTGTGTTACAAAACAAATAGCGAGAAAGATTCTGGAAGGAGGGGGTGGGGAAGTCCCTGGTGCTGGTGGATCTGTTGTCAGAGAAATGGTATTTTTTCTCTTTTAGACATACCAACCTTGACTGTGTCCCTTTTAAGACTGTCACCCAATCTTTTGCCCCAAACACCTCTCCATTGATAGGGTGCTTAATTTCTTTCCAAAGTGGTAGTTTAAATGCAGCATCTTAATAGCATAAATCAAATAGTATTGAACTTTTGATCAGGATCTACAAACTCTAACATCGTCACAGAGGATTGTCCTTGAAAACCCTCCTAACATGCATTACAAGTAAATCTACAGCAAAGAATATTCAAGGGGGACCACCTTTTTTCCCTACTGTATTTGCTTTTTTGCTGTTTGCTTTCTTCTGCACCTGCTATGCTGTAGTACGTCATTAGCGCTCTGTGGAGATCAATGTTTAGAACCATAGTTACTTCTGTGTTCATTAGTTCAGCAGGTGCATCCCCCTGTTCTGTGTCCATAGTATTTGGTATGTCGATTATTTAGATAGCACCCAGTAGCCCCAGTCAATTTATCCCATGGTTGCCAAAATAAAGGAGTTTATTCCATGGCTATCGTGACCGTGTGTCATACCACTTATAAATACTACATAAGCAACTATGAACTCTCAGGCTGTCCATGCAGACAAAGGGGTTCTCATGGCAGAAGGGAACCCCCTGCCCTCCTGTATGTGGTATGGTAGTGTTAGGTTCAGTTTACAGATTTTTAATAATAGTATTTCTGTTACAGTGTGGCCTAGAAAACCACAAATCAAGTGAAGATGTTTTAATAGTATGGTGGACTAGGAATTATTTTCTCTTATAACTATTCATTATTGTACCAGATATGATCATTGTGCTGTCAGCGTCCTCCCTCTGTTTTTCACCTGCTATCTTGTCATATGTGTAGACTGTAAGCTCTTTGGGGCACTGTGTTTGTACAGCATTTAAACCAACGGGGCCTGATCCTTCATTGGGCCATCTATACACTACCTCAATATAACTGAGTTTCTTGTTGGGTGGTGGTGGTGCAGTAACACATACAGTTGGCTTTTAAGAAAATAAAACGTTTGAGTGAATCTAGCATTGGTGAAAGGTGGCAGATTGACAGCCCTGGACTGTCTGCCTCCATCCACTGACCAGGTTCAGCAAGGCCAATGGTGGTGTGAGCTTTCAGAAGCTACCCTGCTGAAGCATCTTCAGTCTGAGTTGGGGGAGACCCTGTCAGGGACAAGAGAGGAATTTAGCCTCCAGGGTTCATTCTGTAGTAACAGTGATGATAATATTTGCAAGGTTCTGTGTATGTTTATTAAAGATCTTGAAATTAAACAGCACAAAAATACTGGGAGCAAATATTATATGCACTCTACAGGCAAGGAAACTGAGGCACGGAGAGGCTGCCCAAGTTTACACCCCAAGCCAGTGTCAGAACAGAGATTAGCACTCTGTTAGACTTCCTAGCTCCCAGTGACGTACTAGAACACTAGGCCTTAGCCCTAATGGTCTGTACTGAGATTGTCCACAAGGGTTCCAATTAGTGACCATTTTTATGAAGTTTTTTGCAATGTGGACATTTATCCCATATGAACTAGACTGAGACCGACCAAACTCATTTTGTACATGAAATTCTGCATTCTGGAGCCTTGTGCTGGGCCTGAAGATTGGGAGGAGTGCTTTTCTCCTCAAGATTTCTTTCTAAATGATGTCAAGTATCAAAGAGGTAGCCATGTTAATCTGGATCTGTAAAAGCAGCAAAGAGTCCTGTGGCCCCTTATAGACTAACAGACGTATTGGAGCATGAACTTTCGTGGGTGAATCCAAAGAAGTGGGCATTCACCCACGAAAGCTCATGCTCCAATACGTCTGTTAGTCTATAAGGTGCCACAGGACTCTTTGCTGCTTCTAAATGATGATTGCCAGTCAATATCCACTCTGCTGTGGTCACTTTCTGTCCAATTTCTACCTGATCTGAGTAGCCTTTGAGGATACATTTATTATTATTAGCAAACAAAACCTATGGTTAGTGATGGTTAAGGTAGCAGCAGGACACACCTTATACATCCACAACCTGAAAAGCATGGAAATAAGAACTTGAGGGAGAGACTTGCGCACATTCGCATTGCCTGTAGCATTGTTGATAACCTGCTCCAGCATTCTGTGTGTCTTTCATTTCTGTCCTCAACAGACAGCCAAAAGCAATACATACCCCATCTTTGTCAAACTCCGACTCTAACGAAAAACCACTGACCTCCTATGCTTTTGTATTATGTCAACAGATCAGCACGTGTCGCACATTCCATGAATTTGGAAAGCTGTTTTGCTGAACATTGCTAAGGTCACTGTAACGGTTTTGTGCTAGAGTGGAAGCTTGATGAAGTTGGGATATGTATGACTTTAAGTGACTTGCTCAAGTTCACATGCTGAATCTGTTATAGAGCCAGGAAATAAACCCAGATTTGCTGAGACTCAGTCCAGAGCCTTGAGCACAAGATCATCTTTCTCCTCTATTCTTCTGCCATTCTAACTGCTTTCTGATGTTAGTCTCCATGTCACACAGCATTCTCATATCTTTGATGTTTGCGTTCAACTCAATGAGTCATGTGATGGCCTGTTGTAAGAACACAATGTTGTTACAGCTATTAATGACAAATGGGGAAAATACCAAACAAACTCAAATCCACAGAAATACAAATTCTAATGGTTGTTACTCAGGCGGTCACTATTTGGTGTTAATTTGAATCCAAAGTAGATAATGACTGCAGAACACCAAGCTGGGATGCCAAGTCTGTGGCTGTGGAGGAAACCTCCCAATCCTTTCCTGGGAGCCCTGTTTCTCTCTGGTCATGGTGTGTGTCTGGAGGGAGAAATGTCACTCTCTTCTGACTTAGAGCCAAACCATGTGATCTTTACTCTTTGGCAGGGTGTCAGATTTTTGCAGTTTGAGCCTAACACAGCCACACTTTCAAGACAGTGTGACTCAACCAAAGCGCTTGTTCTGTGAAAGGTGACACAGCAGGATAAATGTTCAGCGTCCAGTTTTGGTGGAAAATATGTACTTGATTCCCAGCACCTTCTGCTCAGAACATGCCCCCTAATTTCAATTAGTCTCTCTTCTCCCCCCCTTCCAAATTAAAAATGTGTTTAATCTTGTCTGATAGAATCATAAAAGCTAGAGATGAGAAGGTGTATTATTTGGTCTTGTCCAATCTGTCTCTGAGGCACACATCCTCCTGCCTTTGGAGGGTATTCCACAGCCTGATAGATCTCATTGTCAGTATGTCAGCCTACACTTTCTTTTACGCACAGAATATAAGCCCATTTCTCCTTTCTTACACTCTGAACAATTCCTGTCCCTTTATGGGCCATCTGATTGAGGAGTGATGAGGAGCTACCTTGTGCCTTGGGAATCTCTGAGAGGGATTTTCTGCCCTAGCCCCTCGCTTAGGATGATCACAGCCAATACACCTGCTGCAGTATCTAGTATTGTGTAACTTCCTGCTCAAACATGATGATCACTTGCTACATTACGTTTTGTCAATTACCTTCCTTTATGGTTTGTCAGCTACTTTTCAGTTCGTGTAATGTCGTTCATATTCAAAATGATCTAAATTATCTTTTCAAGTAAGATTTTAAGACAGAAAAATTTCTCATCCACTGCATTTCTTTCATCCAGTCATTTTGTCATTACGTACCAAAAGATTAAGATTTTTATAGCATGGTTTCATCTTTATAAAACTCCGGGAGGTGCTCATGGTTTCATTATGCTCCTGTCACTGGCATAGTTTCTTCTAAATATTTCACTGAAGATTAATGTCAAATGTATGGATTTATCTTACCCCTCATCTGTTTGTTGTAGTCACCTCTCATCTACCACCACATACTTAGATTATAAGTTTTTGGGGGCAGGAACTGTCTTTTCGCTATTGTGTTTACAGCACCCAACATGATGGGGCTCTGATCCTTGATTGGGGCCTCAAGGTTCTACCTCAGTACAAATAAGAAATAATAACAGTGATGGATGTTAATTATCAGGACCTCTCATTTCTTTTTGGGTGGGGGAGGAGGGGGAAACTGGTATCACATTTACCTTTTTTCCCAGTCTCTCTGGTAGCTGCCAACTTCTTCAGGCCTTTAAAAAAAAAAATAGCCAATGGTTTGGTAAGCATATTTGGAAATGATTGTAAGATCCTGGGAAGTTTAGCATCTGGACCACACACTGGCATATACAGTATTCAGTTTTCCAGTATTCTTGATCTGTTGTATCAATAGGGATCTCGTCATTGGATCTTAGTCATATCCATTTCTTTATATTGTCTTATTAAAGAATGATTTTGTTCGAGCTGTGGAGCAGCCTTTTAAAATCCTCAGAATTGCCATTCATTTAATCTCTCTCCTCTTTCCAGTATTAGTCTTTTCTCCTGATAGTCTGATAAAAATTCCTGAATCCCTCCAGCAGCATTAACTCATAGTCTTGAATTATCTGTCTGTAACTTCCCCTGCAAGCATCAACTTATTCTAAATATTCTTGCTTGGTTACTTCTACCCTTTGCCAGGATTGTTGCCTTTAGTTCTCTGAGCAGTCCCTCCAGATGCCCGTCATGGCTACTGCTTTGTCTCTTGCATTTTTCTTTTTCAGAGGAATGTCTGTTTTGTCTTAATTATGGTCTCTTCTGAAGGTTCTCTGCCTTTCCTTCCCCCACCAGGATTCTTTAGACCAGTATGCAGAGGGGATTCTTAGAGCCTGGATCTCCCCTCTTTAAAAAAAAAAAAAAAAAGGTGGTCATCTATTTCCACAGCCTTCTCCACACCTTTTGTACCCCGCAGAGGGGGCACTGTAGGTCCAGGTCCATTCATGGGAGTGGAGCAGAGAATGGGAAGGCTATGGGGAAGGGATAGTAGGGCTGAGAAGATGCATTGTGTTCCCCCTCCCCCCTCCAGTCCTCCTCCCCTGGGGCAGCTTCACCCGATTTGCCTACTGGAGGTTCATCTACAGGGCCCAGTGTAACTCGGTTCCACTGAACGGAGCCGTCCGCCACAGGAATCGGGACAAGCGATGAAGGAAATGTGGCTACGCCAACGAGACATTACCCCACGTCCTGTGTAGCTGCAAGCCCCATTCCAGATTCTGGCAGCTGTGACACAATGCCACCCAAGATCACCTGGTCAGACCCATCCTACCACCAGCAGGGAAGGTTGCTGTAAACTCCACCATCCCCGGAACCGACAGCCAACTGTGACCGGACATCGTCATTACCAACGAGGACCGGAAGAAGATCATCCTGGTAGACATCAATGTGCCCTTTGAGAACAGGACCCCAGCCTGAGCTCGAAAGGTGGAGAAATACACCCCGCTGGCTGAAACCTTGAGAGCTAGGAGTTACCAGATTCAGACACACGCTGGTCATCGGAGCCTTGGGCACATGGGACCCCAGTAACGAGCGAGGGTTGAAAGAATGAAAAATTGGTCAACGCTACACTTGGCTGATGCAGCAACTCAGGATGTCGGACGCCACCAGATGGTCAAGGGACATCTACATGGAACACATCACCAGTCATCGGCAATACCAGGAGGGATGATGAGAAGCGAAGTGGGGAAAGTAACTGAAATACTTCCCTCGTGGATTGTATTTTCTAAATGGACAACCTACCCTAATTCTCAATTACTGAGGGACAATCTTCACTCATTGATATATTTTGCTTTCCACAACCAACTCTCTGTACAACTTTTCATGAGTGATGTACCCGAATACTTGGATGCTAATATCTAAACTGTATTCATAAATTTATTCTCCTAAATTTGGGTTATTGCTGATTATGTACTCTATGTACCATATGACTTTTAAAAATAAACTTCGTATTTGTGGATAATCTAAGCGCTATACCCAGATGTACACATGCTCTTTTCTCAACCTGTGTATTATATAATTTTAACATTAGCTTTAATAAAATTTTTAAATCTCTTTTGAGGAATGTCCCTTCTTCCAATGTCCCTGGAGTGGCAGCAGCTAAGTGGAGGTCCTGAGACCAGGGAAAGGCTTCTAGGAGCCAGCACTAGCATGGAAGCCTAGTGAGATCTCTGGGCAGATTGCCCTGGCCTCCAGTGATCACTGATTTCCCAGGTTTGTGGATGGCCACCACTCTCTCTTCCTTAAGGGGGTTGGGATAATTCCTCCCCCACAATTGAATGGTCAGGGAGAAACTCAGCAATGGGACCTACATCCAGATTTCTTTCCCCTGAAATCATGGGTAAAACCTTGGGTTTTACTCCAGGAGGGGATGATTCAGGCTGTAGATTAATACTCCTCCTGTTGCATCATGATCTCTAAATCCTGGACTAAATTCTGTACTCCTCACTTGGGAACAATTTGGCCCTAGGTTTCACAGTCCCATACAGTTTGCTTTCCTGAAATCAAATACTCTTATATTCAGTGAAGCAGTTCTGAAATCAAGTGCCTCATGGTCAGCAGCACGAAGCTTCACAACCAGTTTCTCCCTGTCATTAAGAAGCAGATCCCTTGTGTCAATGGGAATTACTCGCAGTTGGAGAATAGTGAGGTTCTACTTTCTGGATCATTATGTAGGGAATTACCAGACTGGATCAAACCTCTGAACCACCTAGCCCAATATCCTGTCTCTCAACAGTGACCAATACCAGATACTTCAGAGCGGTTACATCATCTCTGTGTAGTTTAGGAACTCTGATCCATTTTTTACTCCCCTTAAAAAAAAATTAAACTATCACTAGAATGTAGTCTAAATGAGACCTTATTCACTCACCTGCCTGCCAGAGACCTGCACGGATAACCTCTGACAATTTCTTGTCATGGTTTTGCATTTGTATGCTTTAGTCACCAATGGTAATCCCAGTCAAGTGTAATGTGTTCTGTTTAATAAGCCAGGTAGACAAAATATCTAGAGGATCTCTCTGTTGGAATGCAACTGCTCTTGGGATTTTGAAATTCACACATGATGCTCTTGCAGTAAATAAAGTACTATAGCAGTGCATTGACTATGAAGTGCTATGTTCAGAAAATAGAGAAGCTATAAATTATTTGTAAATGTTGTTCCTTAATTCTTAACCCATATCAGTTCTCTTGGTGTCTCACTAGAAAAAAGAGACTCAAGAGGAAAAATCCTTTGAGATGTTATCTTCAAAGATGCAAAACTACAAGAAAAGTCATTTTTCTCCTACGTAGTCAAAGTCTCTGCATGTATTGTATGTGGGCCTGATCCTGAGCAGGGCTGAACACCCACAGCTATGTTGAAGTTATTGTTAATTTTAGATAATGGGCATCTGTTAGGATTAGGTCCTTACAAGAGAGCACATATGAACTAGGTGATCTGTGTTATGCGTAGAATGATATGATTAGGTCTGTTGCCTGCAACATTCAATCTAGAGAATCTTAAACTTCCTGTCTTCGCTGAAATGCGCATTTTCTTTTGTAAAGTGATTTGTGGGGCAATAAAAGTTGTCTGCTAACTACTGATTCTGCTGTTTAAGGTTAAAAGAAATACTATTAATTGAAGAAGTTAATTAGGTACTTGACCTTCATCTGTATGCATTGAGCAACACCAAGCACCACAGGCTTTGTAGCCTAAACTGGCTTTGCTGTGACTTTGGCATTAATATCATGTGGTTTTAAGTTACAATATATGGCGATAGTCTAGAAATGGAGCCTTTGAGATTTGTATTTAGAGCAGGATGACAGTCACCCTTGTGCAGGGGGCCAGCACATGGCCTATAGCACTTAAATGTTGTATATGCCTCATGATGGCCTTCTGCACGGGGTGAAATTCCCTTATTCAGTAATTTGCAAAACCTTATATTAGGCCTAGGTCTAACAGGTATTCGTGTGAGTGGGTGAGGCTCACTGTGGTGTTAGAGCTGGAGGGAGGCGATCACTTCAGTCTGATTCTCTTACGTTGTAAGCTCGTTGGGACAGGGACTATTCTCTCATTAAGTGTGTATGATGTCTAGCATAAAGGGGCCCCGATCCCAGATTGGGGCCCTGAAGTACTGCTTTCAAACAAATCACAGGAGTTTAGCATACAGGTTTTGTTAAAAAACCCAAACCCAACAACAGACCGTTGTATGAAAAGCATTGCAAGTGGAAATGGCTCCTGGAAATAAAGTAAATTCAAACTTCTTTAAAGGTTTTTAATTAAGGGATTTTTAATTAATTAATTAAAACTGCATGAAAGGTTGTCAAGTCTAAAATTAGATTGTAATCTCTTCAGTGTACAACTGTCAGCCTGATTCTGATCTCTCCAGTTTAAATGCATTGATTTTATTGGCGTTATTCATGATTTGCATTGGTTTAAGGGGGAATCGGAATTGGGATCTATGCATTTGTTCTATAAAAGGCAATTAGCAGGCCCTAGAATACAATGTACATCATAATGGAGGCCTAATCCTGTAACATGATGGCTATGAGTTGCCAAGCATCCTCAGTTGTCTTTTGAAATCAATGGGAGTTTGGGGTGCTGCCAGGGGGAGGAGTTGGGGGTGCAGGTTTGACCCCAGTGTTTGCAAATCAAACATTGCAGCATTTTGCTAGTGCAAGAGGACCAGAAGATAGCATTGGCTAGTCAGTGTTCTTTGTCTGATCTGAGTGAACGGCAGTCCGTGGGCAAATGGGGCACACGGTGAAAAGTAAGTTTGATTTTAACTATTATTCCTGTTTTAATAATCAGCATAGCTGGCACACTTTTTGTTTTTAAAGTGGGTTTTTAACTGGACAATGTCCTTGTCTCTTGAGACCTGTTCATTGTGGCTGACTTAATTAATAAAATTAAGTTTATTGTGTGGTCCAAAATCATTAGAATTTGCAAACATTGTTTTTGATTAAAAAAAATTACTTGTAAAGTTACTTTCATTTTGATCAGTTTTTTAAAAATAAACATTAAAATAAACCTTTATAACCTGTTAAGACTTTGTTTATTATTTGTACTATGGTAGTACCTAGAGGCCACAGTCAGGGAACAGAAGCCCATTACACACGTATGTAGTCTTAAAAAGACAGTTCCTAAGGAGTTTACAATCTGGGTTAAAATCAAGACTTAACAGGTGGGTGAAACAAACAAATGAATGTGGGCAAAAGGGAGGTAGGCGTTACTACAGACTGCGCTGTGCTCTATAAATAGTTTCCTCATAGAGATACTAAGAGATTTCAGAGGGGCAATGTAGGCACTCATCTCCCATTGCTATTCAGTTGGTGAAGGTTGTCCAGTGGGAGCCTGGTGCCCAGCTCCCATTTGTGCCTTGGAAAATATCCTCATCTGTCAGGAGTCCTAGCTGTGACTAGATCTGTGAATTGCTGTGATCTGGTTTCAAGCATTGTCCAGCCTATGTATGCCTGGATTTTTAGTTCACGGGCAGGCTGAGAATTTTTGGATAACCGAAAGTGATTAAATGCCGGAATTGTTGTGTGGATCAAAATGATTTTGCCAGCAAAGTATCCATTCCCTCTGCTTTGTCCTCTTAATCTTGGTGGATTCCCAGTGTTTTCCATGTGGATGAGTGAAATGATAGGAAAGGGTGGCCCAGTCTTGATAAACCAGAGGAGCAGAACGTGGCTGCTATGTCACTGACAACAGAAAGGGGGTCATCTCTGTTTTTTTATTTTGCTTTATATGAAAGACATAGGTTGAAACAGAGTGAGGTGGTTATTAGGCCCAGTCCTGCAAACATACATGAGTCAAGTTCCTCAGGGCCCAATTTTCCATTGCCCTGGACCTTGCACAGTCATGTAGATCAGTGTGAAGTCATGAAGTATGCCTCGTTCTCACATGGTAGCATTTTCCACCCATTTTGCACTCACTGGGCACGCAGAAATGACTGCACAAGATGCAGGTCAACAGAGAATCTGGCCTTTGGTGTTTTCAGGATGAATACCTCTGTGTTGTGGGGAGTGACTAATTCCACCTGTTATACCACAAGTCCCATGTAGAATGTTCCTGTGAAAGAATTCTGGGTATGTCACACACTCCCCTTCTCTTCCCCTCAATTTGAGTGTAAAATAGTAAATGGGTTGACTCTCTGCCCACACCTTGTACAGACATTTGTAAAATCTGTCTCTCTGTATCCTCTGGAATCTCTTTTCTATCAGGGATTGATTTCAGATACAAACTCCCCCAGGTCAGTGCTATAAAAATCTCTGCCTGTGCTGTAACACCCGGCAGTGTGCTCTGTATGTGTTTATTTTATAGAGCCATACCACCTATGAAGCATGTCAATAAAATTCTCATTCCTGCGCTGACGATTTTAATCTAGTTGACAGTTTAAATATAGAACAAGGGGAAGGGGAGGCTGCCGATAATCTCACAAACTTCCCTGAATGTTGCCTTTATTTTATAACTCTACCAGAACATTTGCTCATTACCTCTTGAAGCATTAAACATCTTATATTGTCAAGGGCTAATAAATACTTCGGCATCTCACTGTAAGTCATCATCAGGGCCGGCTCTGGCTTTTTTTGCCGCCCCAGGCAAAAAAGCCTCCTGTCGCCCCCCGCCCCTCCCCAGCGCGGCAGGGGAGGGCACCGAGCCCGGCTGCAGGCCGCTCTCCCCAACCAGCCAGAGTGCCGGGGGGAGGGCGGCGAGCCTGCTGCGGCTCCGCTGGCGGCCGGAGCTCCGGGAGGAGGGCGGAGAGCCCGGCCGAGGCTCCGCTCTCCCCGGTGGCCAGAGCCCCGGGAGGAAGGCGGAGAGCCCGCCGCGGCTCCGCTCTCCCCCGTGGCCAGAGCGCCGGGGGGAGGATGGAGTGGCGGCCAGAGCGCCGGGGGGAGGGCGACAAGCCCGCCACGGCTCCGCTCTCCCCGGTGGCCAGAGTGCCGGGGGGAGGACGGAGCGCCCAGCCGAGGCTCCGCTCTCCCCGGCGGCCGGAGTCGGAGCATCGCGCCGCCCCCCTCCAGGTGCCGCCCCAAGCACAAGCTTGCTGGGCTGGTGCCTGGAGCCAGCCCTGGTCATCATCATCAAACACAGAGTTTACTGAGGACCGTTGTGCCAGCCACAGTGACCGTGGTTGATGGCGTCACACTGGGCTTTGTATAGTGAAGTTCCCAGATCTGGCGCAATCCTGTGAATCCACAAATCTCTGGGGTGGCCTGGCAGGCGGCGCCAGATGGGATCAGAGCATGCACCCCTTTGCGTGTTGATGGAGAGTTTGAGAGCATGGTGTGCTGGGGTCTATTTGTCCATCTTGGCGAGATTGCCATAGAGCGTGCAATGCCAATCTTGAATATAATGAGCATTTGAAGGAAGGCCACACATATCTGTGAGATTGACATTTCGCACAAAGTCGGACCTCTTTGTGCTCAAGATCTGGCAATGACACGGACCATGGAATGCCTCTAGCTGCTCCTGGTCTGCCTGTGAGAGGGTTTGGGTTTCTGACCCATATGGTAATACAGGTAGTTTGATATATATATATATATATATATTGAACTCTGTCTCATCACAATGACGTTTGCATCCATAAATGAGACATGAACGGCATGCAGGAGGCAGGGAGACCTAGTCACTGAGCAATATCTGGTTTGTGGTGACCAATTTATATTCTGCTTGGAGCCAAGGTAGATGAACTTGTCAGTGCTCTCCATGATACTCGACCCCACCTGCACAAGGGGTTCTGGGAGCCCAGTTCTGAAGTTCTGGATCTTGGGCTTTTGCCATGAGATGTTCAACCCCATAGTGCAGGTAGCGTCTTGGAGGGCAGGGCTGAAATTCTCTGTTTTCTCCACAAGCAGGGCAGTGTAGTTGTCATAGTCATTGTCAGTGAACGCTTCTTGATCAATCTTCATTCCTATGTCTGGAGTGATCAGTCATAATCATCAGTCGATAGCCTAAGAGAATAGTGCTGGGATGAGAATGCATCCCTGCCGCACACCCGAGGTTGTTTAGAAATGCGGCAAAAGCCATGAACCAGGGCTCACCCTCACACCGGTACCGGTATGAAGATTGCTCAGTAGATTTAGCAGACCATCTGCAATGCCGCCTCCTTTCAATGCAAGTCACAGTGCTGACCTGTTGACCGAATCAAAAGCCACTTTGATGTCAAGAGATGCCACATGAAGTGAGTGGTTAAATTCTTAGTGCAGCTCAGCCAGAAGCATGAAGGGAAGGACAGAATCCATAGTCACCTGCCTACCAGTGAAACCTGGTTGCTGTGGACAATGATGTCAGTTAAGGAGTGGCTGCATCTTACCAAGCAGAACATGAGTGAAGACCTTTCCGGGCACTAATAACAGGGAGATTGGTCTGTAGTTGACACCCTTGGTATGAGATTCTTTGTACAGGTGCACAATGATGCTGTCTTTCCGTTCTGCTGGTACTTGGCCTGATGCCCACACTTTTAAGAGCAGTTGATGCCGCCTAATGCGCACTGGTTCCAAGGCACATTGAGCAACTCATGTACAATGCCATCTGGTCCAGAAGCATGTCTATTCCATAACATTCGGATGGCCTTTCATACTTCCTTGGGTGACAGAGGATCAGTGTTTGTCCCTGGGTCTCCAGTCATGTGATTTGCCAGGTCACATAGCTCTGGACTGTAGTCAGCGGGTGTGTGGCTCCAGCACTTTTTTCATAATGTGTTTTCAGTTGTGCAGGACCTTGTCTGTCGATGAGCAGGGAGAGCCATCTGATTTTGGGATGGAGATGTTAGAAGGCTGCTTATGGCTGCCAGCCAGGCTCACGATGGCTCTGTGGGCAGGATGCAGATTGTTGTACTGTGGGCTGTCCTTTGCTTCATCAGTCAGGAGTTGATGGAGATCTCAGTCACACTTTGACATGGCCTGGAAAATGTCTTTTAGCTATTTACGTCCTTGGACATTTTCCTGCTTACGTGTTTCTTCCTTTTTCGCTAATATATCAAAGGCCTCTTCAGAAAGCCACAGTTTCCTGCATGACTGTCTGAAGTCGATTGTTCCAGCAGTTGTATGTGATACAGCATTATGTATACCACTTCCGGTGCTCTCCATGTCATCTCAGAGGGTATCAAGGTTATGTATGTGCTCTTTGATGGCCTGTGTGTATTTCACAGCTTCAGCAGGATCTTTGGATGTATGCTGGACATTGTACAGTAGGTGGATGTCTGGTTTGCAAGGATTCAGAAAATGCACTTAGAGCTGAGACACAACTAGTCTATGGTCTGCAGTTGTGGTTGCTTCTGCACTGCCAAAGACCTGGTGAGGTTTCACTGCAGAGTGGTTTCTGATGAGGATGTGCTCAGTTTCCTTAATGGCACGTCCATTGTTTGCAAGCCAGGTCCAGCGATGGTTGTTAAGGCACCCAGAACATAGCTCATAACAGACACGCCCTCAGAGTGTGTGGTGTCCTTTGGGGAATCTGAACCAAGTAAACCTATCATAGTTTCATAACCAGTTCAGTTGCAGCCAGTCACGTGATTGAAATCTCCAAGCACTAGCACTATGTCATGTGGGAGAGTTGACTGGAGTTTTGCTGCTAGCTGGTGGTTGATTCTATCCTTTTCTTCAGGTGATGAGTCTTCTGTTGGAGCACAGGCCTCAGTGACAGATAAATGTCCGATGATATTGGAGCTCAGTAAAGCATAAGCATGGAGAGATGCCGTTCCATGTGGATAAAGCCTGTGCTACAGGTTGTCGAATAATAAGTGCCACACATTGAGTTCGGTGTGGACCATCTGAGTAGAGGAAGGTTGTTTCTTCCATAGTAATTTGAGTGCTTTGTGCTAGACAGGTCTCTGCAATGTCAATGAGTACAGTCTTGTAACTGAGTTCTTAAACGAGGTGTCTTGTGCACGGTGCTGTTCCGTGTTAATAGGTTCTATGTGTGGGTACAGCACGCGCCTCTAAGGTCTGATTTGGGCTTCTTGGAAGTTGGGGTCATTTAGGGCTGCTTCTTCCCTAAATGGGGAACTTGGCCTTCATCCTCTGGGTCCATCGAGTGAACACCAACATTACCCTGAGCAGGGATCCTTATCGGGTATTACTGATCAGGGCCATTCAGACGTGAGGCTCATGTGGGCAGGGATGACTACTCCCTGACGTAGGCCAGCCTACACCACGACTACTCACTATCCAAAAACTGTAACAAAGAGATCCTATGGGAGGTAACATGCATGTGCACAGGGCCGGATTTCCAATTAAGCACAGTAGGCACGTGCCCAGGGGCACCGACGTTCTAGGAACGCCTTACCTCTCTAAATCTATGTGCAAGGTGAAGGTCAGCTGTAGGCAGGGAGGGCACTGAAGATGCTGTGCCTAGGGGTGCGTAAGGTATAAATCTGGCCCTGCATGTGCAGCACACAGGAGAGCTATAACCACCTAAAGAAATGAGAATTCCTCCTACTACTACTTTTGCCTTATGCCATGCTGGGCTATGTTTCCTGTACTTGAGTCAATGCCTTTATTTTTCTGGGAGAGTGGAGCAAGGAGGAGGAAATGAATCTCCTCTGAAGGTTCCTTTCTCACCACCACTTGGTGCTGCTGAGGGACGACCAGGACTTCCTTTAGGCTCTGTTTGCCCTAGAGACTTGAAACACTGGAACAGAACCAATGTAAGCACAGAAGGTGCAACATGTTCACACTACCCCCATGCTGTTTCAGATGGAGTTTTGCCTCATATCCACTTAATTGGGGTTTTACTGCTCTCTGGGTACCTGTTCTACAGTTCCAGACCCAGCACCCTGCAGTAGTGACTTCTGGGAGATTTCAAAAAGCCTTGTTGGGGCCCAGATCATGGGGACCTCTTTTGGGTCATGACACTAGAAGTCACCAGAAGATGATCATTGGACAAATAGCATGCAACTGGTTTCTGGCAGACTTGACCGCAGCTATAAGGAGAGCAGAAGGCAAGGAAGGCAGGCCACTTCGGCAGTGGCTGATGCCCTGCAGAGTGGTAAGACTGTATGCTCCATGGAGCTGTTGTGCCACTGATCTCCATTCATTCTGGCATCACGCTTGTAGTGGCTGACATGCTAAAGGACCACCCAGTGGTTTAGCCTTGTTTAAATCTAGTCATTGCAAACAGTAGTGGTATGCCAGTGTACTGTACCCTGGGAGCCCTTCTGTATGTGAGCATCAAGTGTGTGACAGGCATGCTGGGGGGCCCATAGGAGAAACAGCTCCTTAATTGACCAGAGGGGATGACTGTTCCTTTTCTTTTCACTTTCAGTAGAGTTTTTGGCTGAACAAACCCTTAATCCTCAAAACACCCATGTGAGTTAAGTACAGGATAGATAAGAATCACATCACCCAATAATGAAATGCAGCTACCTCTGGGGTGGAACATGGCAGCTATTTGACAGTGCAGAGCAAGAGCTTTTTAGGATGCTGTTCAGCATGCTGCATTTTGCGGCACTTAGAGATCCACCAGCCTTATGGAAAAAGACTGAGGCCTGAAGTTTAGCCAGCCTCGAGACACTGAAAGATTTTAAATGATATTCGTCATCATTTCTCTCGCTGTTTAGTATGTCAGTGGTCCCCCCTCACTCCAGGACATGTTTTCCATTAATTAATTAAACTGCCAATCTCAGCTAACTACCTTTTAAATCACTGTGTCTATATTATAATTAACAGCACCGCTGAACACTGGGGCTAAGGATTGGGCTCGTGGTTCCTTTGGTTACTAGTTTGTACTGGGTTTTGTACAGTTGCCAGACTAAAATGGTGAATTACATACATAGGCTACATGAACCATTTCTTATGAGAACAGGGAATAGTTCTTAGTGTATCTCGTTTTTGAAATAATAGCTGATGTAGAGCAACTGAGTTTTAAAAATGAGTTGTTTTTCTCCAGCGATGAACAACAGTTACATGGATTCGGATGCAGAAGGCTCTGTGTGTTAGGGTTACTGTAACTGACCGGCAGTAACCGCATCCAGTTAGCAAGTGTTGCTCCTGTTGGGAAAGGGCCAAGTAGGTTCTGCTGACTCACTGAGGGAGGAGACTTGTTACTCCCTTGTATACCAGGGCAGTGAGAGTGACTAGCTGGAGGTGGAGGATCTAGGATGTGGGTTGAGCAGTCCCAATAAAGGAATCCTTGGAACAGCCGAACCTGGGGAGAAGGTTGAAGCCGGACTTTATCTTGTTGATAAAGCCAGGCCGCCCGAAGAGAGGTGAGTTTGCACTCCATGCAGCATGCAGACTGTTCATGCACAGCAGGATGAGAGAGACCACTGAAATGTTTCTGATAACGTGTTTATATCGGAGTGCTCCTGGGACTTGACAGATGAGTATAAAATGAAAGATCCCTGCTCTGAGGAGCTAACGGTCTCTGGTGTACTACCTCATAGGCACTGGCCCACATTGGTGCGGGAGAGTTTCCGCCTCATGGAGCAGAAGTCCTTCCAGTTCTCCCTGGAATGCACAGTGGGAGAGTGCACCTTCAGTGGTGCAGCCGCATGGGCTGATGCCTCTGTGTGTGGGGGGGGTGGGGAGGGGTGGAGGAGGGTGGGGGCAGGGTGGTGGGGGTGGGGGCAGTGCCATTTCATTTGTTGTTAGTCGCTTTGTATTACAGTTGTTCCCAGAGGGCTTATTCAGGGATCAGGGCCCTGTTGTGTAGGCTTTATACACATGCACAAAGAGAAGACAGTCCCTGCTCCAAAGAGTTTAAAAGTCTTGTGTTGCTCCCTGCCCCCTTTGGGGTGTCTCTTGGCTCATGGCTGCAATTATGCCTGGCAGCTGTGTGTGTGTGTGTGTGTGTGTGTGTGTGTGTGTGTGTCATCTTTCACCTCTTGTTTGTCCACACAGCATCTGGGCACAGTCTGGTCCTAGATTGGACAGGTTATTGTTGGAGAGGGTAGGAGTGGATGATCTCTTTCATAGCCATCTGCTGGCAAGTTTACACTTCCAACTGAGTTCACAGGAATGAATAAAAGGCAGTTCACACCTCTCCCAGAGCTATAGTTTTGTGCTGTCTCCAGACTCTGCAGACATCCTTTGTTAGTTCTACAAAAACAACAAGGAGTCTGGTGGCACCTTAAAGACTAACAGATTTATTTGGGCATAAGCTTTCGTGAGTAAAAACCTCACTTCTTCGGATGCATCCGAAGAAGTGAGGTTTTTACTCACGAAAGCTTATGCCCAAATAAATCTGTTAGTCTTTAAGGTGCCACCAGACTCCTTGTTGTTTTTGTAGAACTAACAAAGGATGTCTGCAGAGTCTGGAGACAGCACAAAACTATAGCTCTGGGAGAGGTGTGAACTGCCTTTTATTCATTCCTGTGAACTCAGTTGGAAGTGTAAACTTGCCAGCAGATGGCTATGAAAGAGATCATCCACTCCTACCCTCTCCA